>NC_016088.4:26584409-26686917 GCF_000004515.6 Glycine max
CACAGTTCGTGAAACACGGTGATACCACGGATTCTAATATAGCTATTGTGCTATTTTACGATTAAGAAGCGATTGGCTCATGTATAGACTATATACTAAATTACTATAAATATAATATATTTTAAGATTCCATGAATTACTGCATTTATTCGACTATTCCATAAACCACGAAAATCTTTTTTTTTCTATCTCTATCCCGATGAGTCGAAACCAAAGCTTTAATTTTTTGTTGAGTAATGTTTGAGTAAGTCTTCAATGAGCTCCTCAAAAACTTGATGTAAATAAACAAATTTTCGTCCTCTATTTCCGAGCTATATATCCTCGTTTAATTCTGGTCATTGAATAATTGAGACTTTGATGAATAACTATTTGATTTTTCAGTTATTCTTTTCTTCTTCCTAGTCTATTAATAACAAAAATGAATTCTTCCACTTTTTTCCGCTCTACCTTATGTTATGGTCTTGGGAGTTCCAACATCACTTTGTTTTCAGAGAAATAATGGTTCACGTGATTAGATATTTTGGAAAGTTACACAAGAAATAATATTTTGATTAAAGTTCAAAGGAATTCCTAGCATCATCACTCATATGACACTCTTTGAATACCTACATAAAAATGGGTAGGAAAATCAAAACACTAACATTTTTATGAATGAAAATTGATGGACAAACAAAACAATCATAGTAAAGGAAGGAAGAACGTAGTCTTTCCTCGTGCACTTATAGGTTGCATGCCATCATCATCTAGACAGTTCCACCTTCAACAATGATCTACTGGGGAAAGTCAAACACATCTAATTACACCTTGAAGAGCATGTGCTATGTGTATTTATGTGTATTTATCGTCAATATTCATTTTTTGCTTTGGTTTAAAACTTGATCAAATACAAATAAAATTAACTTATTCTATTATAACTTAATGATAAAAACATCAAATGAGCCAAATGAAAGCAAAGCAGCAAATCAGATTAAATTGCAAAATTAGATCAAATTAAATCTGAAAAACGAAAAAATTGGATGAAAGATTGAACGAGTAAAATAGAAGACGAACGTTGAAGCATATCTTCACCCGTGCAAATGCAATCCCAAATAAAAAAACCAGAACACTGAGAGAAAAAAGGTGATGAAGCGAACAATTGACGTCAAAAATTCAGAAATCAATTAGGGATTGTGTTACTGATTAGGGATTTCATAAATTGAAACATAAAGATGCACATGAAAAAAAATTATTTCTTGCTATTAAGAGAATTGAAACATAGAGATGCACGTGAAAAAACTTCTTTTTGCCTGTTAAGAGAATCGAAACACAGAGAGAGGAAGGATTATCAATTAAGTTTTGTCAAGTGAAAAATGAGAGCGAAGAGTTAAAATAGTAAATAAATAGGTGAAGAGAATAAATTAATTACAATCAATGAAGAGAAACGATGCGGTGGTTTGCAATTATCTGAGAAAGGATTTGCAATGTGATTGCGAATCTCAAACGTTTGTGACCTGATTCTCAAACGACAGAGTGTAGCATGAGGAGTTTCAATTTTTTGAGTTAGAGTTAGGGAGTGAATGAGAATGAGAAGTGGCTTCTTTCTTCTCTCACTTTGCAATATTAATATTTGAGTAAATTACACTTACCTCCCCCTAAGATTTAAGGAAATTACATATGTCTTCTTTTGTAAAACCTACACATATCTCTCCTGAGGTTTAAGAAAATTACATATGTCTTCCCTCCTTTTGTAAAACCTACATATATATATGTCTCCCTTGAGGTTTAAGCCTACACAAATCTCATATATGTTGTCTAGACATTTGACAGTAACAAGTCACGTGTGTTGACCATTTTAATTAAACAATATTAAAATATGTTTTTTGTTCTTGTAAGTATGAAAATGTTTGCAATTTCTTACTACAAAAAAATTTGTCTATTTTTTGTTCTCGCAAAATTTAAATATGTTACTTTTTGGTCCAGAATTAGGTACGAGTCACTTGAACCTACATCTGAATCTACGTGTAGTTGTAGAAAGTGTCAGTTTTTCTACTTTTTTACATCGGTTATATGTATAACAAATTTAAAATTTAGGAGGACAAAAAATAGACAAAAAATTTTACAGTAACAAATTCTAAACATATTTATGAAGAAGAAAAATATATTTTAGTCTTTTTTAATCAAAATTGTTATCACATATGACTTGTTACTATCAAATGCTTAGACAACATTTATGGAATTTATATAGGTTTTAAAAATAGAAAGGAGGTGTGTGTAATTTTCTTAAATCTCAAGGGAGACATATGTAATTTCCTTAAACTTTATGGGAGGCATGTGTAGGTTTTACAAAAGATGGAAATACATGTATAATTTTGTTAAACCTCAAGGAACACATGTGTAATTTACTCTCAATATTTTAACCGCTAGGGCTTACCCTATTTATCAATGTCATCTCTTCTTCCAATCTTTTCTCAAAGAAAGTAAAAAAAAAATTAGAGGTGGGAGTGAGGGTGAAATAGATTGGGCTCACAGAATACTTCAGGACTCGAGTGAAGACCCATACACCTGCCAGGAATTGTATAAAAAGGATTCATAACTACATATGGTCTGAGACTCACTTCCTTGACAAAGGGAGACAGAGTAATGTAGGGAGCAACCGTTTCAGAAATGTAGCATTTGATCGACCTTTTAGGGTAAAAGAATGAAGAGTAGCTAAATGAAACAAGTGAAGCAATTCACAGCAAAGGGACCACCTATCAATGGCCGACCTAAGGTCAAAGCTGAAACAATCGAAACTAGGAACTAGAAGAAACAACAGTTTTGTTTGGTTAAATGTACCATCCATTGGCAGGCAGCATAAAACCTCCGCAAACCCTTGGTGGACAGGCTTAAGCAATCACCGATTCATGTAGATGGAAATAAGAATTAAAAAAAAATGTTATTTGAATATTTCCTGTAGAACGAAATTGGCAAGTAAATCTACAAGAAAATTTATCTTCAGATTTTCCTGCCACATTATCATAATATTAATAATTTTACCTACGAATATATATTGACAAAAAATTCCCTAGCCATTTTCTGCGGATTATTTTTCTGGATAAAAATACACAAGTATTTCGTGCAGATTTGTATAAAAATTTGTAGGAATTTGCGGCGGATTTTTTTTTTTCGCAAATAAGTCTGCAAGAAATGAGCACTTTTCTAGTATAGCAAATTTAAATTTTGGGAGGACAAAAAATAGACAAATTTTTTTACAGTAACAAATTCTAAACATTCTCATATTTATGAAGAAGAAAAATATATTTTAGTCTTAAATATTGATATTGATCCAAGATAACTGTATTAAATATTGATTCATAGTTTAGTGGCTAAGAAATGATTTGTATAGATTAAGGAAACATTAACAAAAAATGATTGAAAAACTTTAGTTTATTTTGTTAATGGTTAGGCGATAGGCAGGAAGAGGTTAATTAGATATAAATAGGGTAATATATAGAGGTAGGGAATTTATCTTATATGAGTTGTAGATAAAGCTCTTTGAGAAAGGAGAAACCTTGGAGGAGAGATCTCCTTTTCTTTCCTTTTCTTTTCATTAATCAATAAAAAAATATTTCTTCTTCTTTTTCATATTGGGTTCAAGCATGGGATAAATGTTAGGTTCACTACTACAAAACGACACTTTTTAAGTCGATTCTACAGTACTTTTTACGACGGTTTTAAACCGTCGTAAAACACAGTGTCATAAAATGTACCAACATATACAACAACGGTTTTAGAACCGTCTTCATAAATTGACCTTTCTAAGACGATTATTCCAATAACCATCTTGAAATATGTCGTTTATCAAAGGTGGTTTTGTGATGTTAACCGTTGTAGTATTCCCACTTTCTAAGATGGTTATTGTAAAGACCGTCTTAGTATGACGGTTTTTACAATAACCATCTTAATATGTGTTATTTTCTAAGACCATTTTGTGCATAACCATCTTAGAAAGTTATATGTATGTAAGACATACTAAGACGGTTTTCTAAACAACTGTCTTAGTACGTCTCTATTTCTAAGACTGTTTTCTAAACAACCGTCTTAGTACGTCTCTGTTTTTAAGACGGTTTTTGGCATAACTGTCGTAGATTCCCATGTGCAACAACGACAACTAAGACGGTTTTCTCAACAATCATCTTAGTATGTCTTACTTTTTAAGAAGATTTTCTTGATAACTGACTTAGAATAGTTTTTTTTTAATAAAACACAATTTTCATTAAGCACATGAATTGACCTCATCATCAGCTCATGAATTTACATAATAAAACACAATTTTTGTAAAGCACATGAATTGACCTCATCATCAGCTCAAAAACCTCCCATGTAAATTTTGGAATCTGTATGTCGTCTCGTGCCTCCTTCTCCTGTCATATAATAAATTACTTGCATATCAGACATGTTATCTACAAATGTCAACTAAAACTACCACACTGCATTGTAGGTAAATTATTTTCCAAACAACAGTTTTAACAAAACAAAACAATGTGAATGAAAAAACATTAACCTTCAACCAAAAATGTAACGTCAGATAAAGAAAGAACAATAAAAAAAAAAGCATCAAAATACAGGAGGGATAACCACTAAAAACTGTTTGGAACAAAAATACCATTTTGGCTCTGGATTTATGTTTTAGCTTTCACCAGGTTCAACAACAAAATGTTCATTTTTATAAAACTCATGTCACAAATGTTTAAAATAGAAAAATCCAAGAATTGTTAATAATCACTCATTAAAGAAGCTGGAGTGAATCATCATCTATAAACCAAAATTTGCTTTTAAGCATCAAATGGTTATTTGGCTCAATTAACTGGGACATGTACTGGCAAGCTGAGAATGATAGATATCCATTCACCAGTTTGAAGGAGGGTATTAGTAAGTGTAATTATGTGTAAAATATTTCCTTATTCATTGTAATTAGGATTAATTTTCCTAACTTCCTTCTTATTATTGTTATGTAGTTTTCCTAATTAGGATTAATTTTCCTAACTTCCTAATTATGTGTAAAATATTTCCTTATCCATTGTACCGCTATAACTTAAAAAATACGATACAATTTCAGTTGTCTTTTCAAATATGAATCAATTAGAGAAATTCAAAGCAGAGAATCTTTACTCTTAATTTAGTGATATAGAGATAACTATATAGGAAGAAAGATAAGAAAAACTATTATCAATATTCAGTACCTGAGCATCCTCTCTGATTCTTAGGTTCTGTCCTACTGGATTTAATAAGTCATTAACCACCTAAAATAAAAAGGAAGCTTTGAGAATAACACTCTAAGGAACAAAACAACATTAATTAAATTTTTTTTCAGTCAAATTATTGAGGGAAATGTTATGTCAGTAGAAGACAATCAGTGTGAACATATCATCACAAGAATTGAGGTAGATAACAAGAAAGTCAAAGGAGAAACTCTCGATTTGGAATCTGGTGTGCACAAGAATCAGACTATGTCCAAAGACCATCTCTACAGATTAATGGTTGGTATGTTACAGCTTTGAACAAAATCATTTTGAGTTTGTTGAAGCATTGCGATTTTGATTGAGTAAAATATAACATTAGCTAGCTAACAAAAACCTACCTGCTTCATATCAAGTTAAAAATACCAGTTAACATGTTAAGAATCAAGTTAAAAATGACAATACATTTGTGTATTTATCAAACGATAAAATAAGAGTTAGATATTCTATATAACAACCTAAAATTATGAAATTCAAGACAAGAAGGAACATATTAGACAACATAACAAATACTGAAAATTTTACTATCCCATAAGAGGTAGAACAATTATGACTCAAAATAAGACGAGAAGTAGAGTTAGTACTGAAAGTAGTTACTCTTTTTATTAAGAGTACTAGTTGTGCACATCTTCACACAAAATCTTTCAGCAACCCAAGAAAAATTAGTCTGAAAATATATTCTAAGAGAAAATACCTTGAAGGAAAATGTTGAATTCAGAGTAGTCAATGTAGCAGAGTACAACAAATACATACAGATGCACAAGTAACAAAAAGAAAGAGATAATGTACCTTCCATTTGATGTCATTTCCCCTACTCCAGCCTCTGATGACTTAGATGGCCCTGCTGTAGGTGATCCAAGCTGATATCACTGTTGTTGTGCTTGGTAGTGTGCTAGCCTCAGCAAGTTCAACATCTTTGCCCAATCCTGCGAATCCTAAAGACGTATATGTAGATGTATTCCTAACCAGTGGCTGCTCCTCTACATCTTCAGCTTCATCATGAAATGACAAGCTTCCTGCCTGAAATCTAGAATAACCATAATTGCCCTTTCAGATTTAACAATCCAAGAGAAAATACCTTGAAGGAAAATGCTGAATTCAGAGTACAATGCATGAAAATATATTCCAAAAACAGAATACAATTCCAACTAGGTACCAGCAAATCAACCTTGACAATGCATGACTACAAGAATTTTCAAATAAAACAAGGAGTAGAATAGAGGCTAGTAGGAAAGAGAAAGGGATGGAGTCTTTCAAGTTACAATATATCCTGTATCCATTAATGTGAATAGTTTTAAAGTAAATCAAATACTAATGATTAGAAAGAGGTTATGTTATCCTTTAATTTCATATACTTGATAAGATACCAAGGCTAAGAGTTGTAGCTGCTGCTAAAACCAAATATAGTTGTGAATCTGTTGAGATAGTTCATCATGGGACTCAATGTACAAGTCCAGAAAAACCATGAAGCTCAACAAAGACAAACAACCTCAAGTTACCAACCCATCGATAAAAAATCAGAATAAAAAATGACAAGTATCATAATGCCCCCGATCACAACAATTCACCCCGATCATGTATGCACCCGGAGAACAAAGCAAGATGCAGTGCCCGAAATCTAGTTAAAAATAACACAACCTAGTTAAATTTGTAGTGAAAA
This sequence comes from Glycine max, assembly GCF_000004515.6. Taxonomy (NCBI): domain Eukaryota; kingdom Viridiplantae; phylum Streptophyta; class Magnoliopsida; order Fabales; family Fabaceae; genus Glycine; species Glycine max. The sequence continues at coordinate 26,591,328 of NC_016088.4, forward strand.
TGAAGTAAAAAATATTATATACAAAGGCGGTCTTTCGTAAAAGTTGTCGTTGTCTTACTTCCTTATAATTACAATATTGCCACCGAAAGACATTCTAAGACGGTCGTCTATAACCGCCTTAGAATGTGCGACATTAAAGACAAAAGTTTTCTCCTTTATTACAAAATTGTCACCGCTCTGTATTCTAAGACGGTTTTTAACAACCGTCTTAGAACTCGCGTCTTAAAAAAGCGCTTTTGTAGTAGTGGTTTTTTGGGCCCCTTCCTATATGGAGTAAGGACCCAAATGAGAAGACCCATATGTCTCATTTATTTAAGTGGAGAGGGGTTAGATTAGAGAGGGTGAGATACAGTGAGAGGGACTCATTTGAGAGGGGAAAATACAGTTACAAATCATTGAGAGAGAAAAAAGGAGAGGGAAAATCATTGTCATTTTTGCATACCCAGTGGAGAACATTTTTAAGATTGCAACTGTGGATTCGTTCACTGTTGGATCAGACCGATTTTTGGACAACAGATTCTACGCGCATGAAAATTTAAATTATCTGGTTGGATCAGGAAAAAGATATCTATAGAGAGAGATAAGCGTTTCGCATTATCTGCTCTATATTTTGGGGTTTTATATTCTTGTCTATATTGTACTAATTGAGGGTTTGTTTTGATTTGACTGTTTGTAGCATGTTTTAGTGCACTTGTTGGAGGTTCTCTTGTACCTTTATTGATTATAGTGGAGTTATTTCTTTGGTCTGAACGACCCGTGATTTTTATCCTTGCATTGAGGGGTTTTCCATATTAAACAAATTGTGGCTCTGTTTTTCCTTAATTTCTATTTTGCGCTCTATATTTCATCAGTGCTCCTCTGAGGTTCTTACAAGTTTGAGGGAATTTATTTACGCTGCTTATTACTCTGTTATATAATTTGTTATTGTGTTGGTTTGTTTTCCCGCATCAACAATATCTTAACTTTTTTTAGCTATAGTTTTGTTATTATGGTTTCTCTTTATACTAAACATTTTCAAATGTCATTAGGCGGAACCAAGTTTTTTTGTAGTTTGTCAATCATCATTGTTACAAGTTTCATGATTTCTTGATCATTCTTGGTTTGTTGCAAATTTGCAATTAAAATTGATGTATGATAATATTATTTTCATATTAAAAAAATATCATATTTTTTATACTTTTGAAACGATTGAGAAATTTTTAATTTATATAACTTTATGATTAAAAAGTAAAAATGAAGATTAGAGTAGTGTTCCCATTATCTATTGGCCACTTTTAATATTGATGCGTGGTATATATGAAAAAAATAGTAAAAATGAAGATTTGAAAAGTTTTCTCTTCAAATACAATTATTTCTCTCTTGGGTAGTTTGTAAGTTTTTCCTATCCTTTTCTTTTGTGTCATGACCATTTATATTGATAAAGGAATTTTTTCTTATGTTGCAACCAAAGCTAATTCATTATGTTTATTTCTTAAAATGCCAAAGTTAAAGGTCTCTTAAGCGTAGGGCAATGTCTAGAAACTTAGAATTCTACCTGAAACACCCCATTTTTCGTAGAATAAATTAAAAAGGATTTTATTTAAAAATAAATAGTTTAAAAAAATAATGATATTTTTGTAATTAATAAATAAGGAGAAATATTTTTATTAATTAAAATAATATTTTAAAGATAAATAAAATAAATATATGTTCTTAGAAAATAAAAATAATGTTTTATTTATTCATTTGGTAAGGAGTAAAATAGATTTCTTTTTTTATAAAATAATAAAGTAATGAAATAGAGTAAATAATAGGGCTGAGAGCACTCTAGCTATAAATAGAGATAATTTTTACATTTTTCCATACCTCTATACGCTTTCTCTTCCTCTCAAATTTCGTTTTCCCTTCTTCGTCTTCCAAAATCCTCTCTTTTTCCCACATACACCCTAACCTATTCCAATAGAACTATAATCCCGAACTCATTAACCGTTGGATCGTTGTAAAATTTAAACACCAGTTTCCAAACTCATTTTCAAACATCCCTACCGTTGAGATTTGCAAAATAATATTTTTGGTGAGAGAAATAGCCCTCGCACAGAGCTTTCTTTTTCCCTCATACACTCAAACTTGTCCTAGTAAAACTATAATCTTAGACTCTTTAACTGTTGGAGCGTTCTAAAATTTCAACACCAAGTTCGAAACTCATTTACCCACACGTACACCGTTGGGATTTGTGAACTAATGTTTGTAGCAAGAGAAATGTCCCTCGCATGGAGACAGTAAAATGAAGGCTCCAATTCCTTCTTCTTCTCTCTAACGCTTGGAAATTCTAGTAGAGCAACAAGAGGAAAAGCTTGAGAAATCTTAGGAAACCACTAGAGACGTCGTTATCATTGCTGGACTACACACATGAGCTCGCTTAAAGGTAAGGGATGAGTTTATCGTAATTGGGGTTAGAGTGAACATGTGTATGGATCCTTAACGGATCAAATTGGGGTTGATTTTAGGGTGTTTTACGCATTTTAAATGTTTCCTGTATAATGATAACTAAAAATTACTAATGTTTAACGACTTAATTGATGCTCTGATGAGAATTGGATGATTTGATTGAGTGTTTGGATTTGAATGTTAAAAACCTAGAAATTTATAAATTCTTGATTCTCACATGTTTTCTTGAAATTGATTGAGGGGTTTTGTTCCCCATAATGTGATCACATGTTCTATGCTATCAATCCAATGAATAAGTGAATGATTATATGCCTTAAATGTGGTTACACAACTTTAAGGCCTTTTAAGGGCAACAAGTTTTTGTGCGACGAGTATTGTAATAGGATCCACAGTGGGAACCCAACGAGTTGAATCATTTTAAGGTGCGACAAGTTAAAATTATTTTGAGAACAATTGAGGAGTCATGTATTTTGTACAATTCATAAATAGAGTCTGTGTGCTAAAATGTTTTCTGGGTTGGACCTGAATAAAGAGGGAGAGGCCCAGACAGACTCTTTGAAGTCTAGGCATTGGGAGTAAGTACACACAGTTTGAGTGTTCCTTTAAGCTTGTGTCTATCCCACATGGTTAGAGCATTCTCCCAAAACAGCGTGATCTTGACTGGTCTCCCTGTGATTAGCATATTTATTGCATAACACTTGTGTATTGATCGATATTGATTGATTGAGTGATATTGTATTTTGATCCTTGAGTACATGAATGATGTGAAAATGTGTGAAACGAGTAGTGTTAAGATGTGATGTTACACGATACATGGTGGAATGATGTGAACTATGTTTAAGTAGATTATATTTCATTTATAAATAAATATATATATATATATATATATATACACACACACACACGTAAGTTGTCTCATTTCTCTCTATTAGTTAGGAATGTGATAACTCACTCCTTGTGTGTTGTTTGTATTTGGGTCCTATGATGATCTCAAACTTTGTGTTCATGGGAACAGATGGTTAGGTGAATGGCTTTGGAGAACCTCATGCTAAAGGACGTTGGAACACAATGCTCTGATAGGATGTGACATTTGGGCATGAGTTTCTGTATTAATTGCATGATGTTCCAAACATGTTAGTTCATTTTTTTATATTCCCAACTTAACTTGAGTTCTTTGGTAAACTTGGACGGGCTTGTGTTTGAGCCGGAGATGTTTTTAATAAGTTTTATTTCATAACAGTGAAACGAATGTGACCCTTTTACCCACATGAATTTGTTTAAGTAATATGAATAAAGTTGATTTAATTGAATTTTAGATTTTTATACGTTTTTCTTGATTATGTGTATGTCGTGGTAGAGGGTGTCATATTTAGTGGTATCAAAGCAGGTCAGTCCTTTCTGCTAGTGTGTTATGTGCTTACCATATTCTGTTATGCACTTTGTGTGATTTTTTGTGATTACTTTGTTGTTTATGTTGGAATTGTTGCTCGTTTTTCCTTTTCGCATGATTGCATGAGACTAATTGATGCTCGTGATATGCCTGATATCCTTAATGTCTGCTATACCATAATTCCATTGTTGAGTCACGAACTATAAGGCTGACCATCTCTATAATTTGTGAAGTGCGGTAGGACATTATGGCAATCTGTTAGGTGGTGCAGGTAGCCTTGATACTGATTATTAATTCCTTAATGATCCCTTATCTTCTTGCATGTATGTTATTAATAAGCTTATATCTCTCTTGATGTGTGGATTATTGTTGTGAAAACCTTTTGAACCGTATATATGCCTTAGATGAGTGTGTTTCTCTTGATGTGTAAATGCATGACTGCCTTTCTTTTGTGTGTAGTCATGAATGTGGTTTTCCAAGCTTGTGATTCTTTAATACACCATTAATGACTGTTTGATTCTTATTTCTAGTATGTACATTATATGCTTGTCGTAGGAACCTGTAACTCTGTGTATGCTTGTTGTATGGTTGTTTATGATTCCTTGTTCGTAGCAATGCTAATGCCTTATAGTTTGATGACCTGTATCAAGATATATTTCATAAGGAATACTATTTTTACCATACCTTCCGGTTTTGGTACAACCCATTTCTTCGTGTTGCATGCTGAAGTCAAGTGATTTGATTTTACTTGTAAGTCCTAGCATAATTCATTCTTTATGTTGTGTGTTTGTGCTAAACAATTTGCTTCCTGATGATTCCGTCACAATCAAGTGATTGTCGACGCCTCCATATTTGTGTACAATATAGTTATGTTTTCATCTATAAAATTTATTCGAATATTTTTTGTTGATTCTGAATGGATAATCCTTCATGATTTAAATTATTGCCTCCTAGTTAATTGAGTGTTAGTCTTATTGTGGGCTGGTTATCTTCCTATCACGCCTCATTAAACTGCTCGGTAAATGCATCATGTCATTGTTCTATAACTAGTAGAGAAACTTTAACCTTTGCCAATCACGTTAAGGTGTTTCGATTGGAAATACCCGAGTATGCATGATCCTTGTTACCCGTAGACGAAAGTCAACCTTAGTAAGTCAAGTACCTATGTTCCTTGAGTATGTGCTTAGTTTACCACCTAAGTGCAAGATTGAGAATCTAGTAGGTCTGGTACCCATAGAAAATTGTAATCGTAAAGATGTTTGGTATAGAGTTGTAGAGCGTATGGAGTAGTTGGGAAAGTTGTAAGGAGTAGTTAAGAGGTTTAGTGTGAAACCTTAAGAGAATGTAAGGTCGTTAGTAGGGCGTTGCTTTGCCAAGCATAGAGGAGTTTGAGAGTGAGTGTTCTTGCGTAAGGTAGATGACCTATAGGATTAGTGATGATAGTTGTATGATTAGTGAAATAGATCTTAGTTCTCTTTACCTTTAATTCGGGCTAAGTCTGAGGATGCTCTGATGACTGCCATAATACCTACCGTGGCCTCTACGTGTACCTGGTCATGTCTTGACAAGATTGATGCCCTGTGTGTTCATGGGATGCATGGACAGGATATCCCACCCTGAGTTAGCTCTTATAGTGGGTTTCAATGATTAGTGCTTTAGTGTGTTACAAGTTAGGTTGAAGTATCTGGAGTATCTTAATGTTGTTATAGAGCCTTAGGAATCACCTTTCGTGCTAGGCATTTTAGTATGCATTTTAGTAAGATGAGGATGGCCCTTAGAGTATGCTACGTCTAGGTGAGAGATAACTATAGATCCTTCTTGGTTAGAATTTGCTTTGGGATGAGAGGAAACCTAAGATTAAGATTATACGCCCCTACGTAGTAGTCAAACCAGGAAGTTGTTCTAGGATTCCTTGAGTTAACCTTAGCCCTTGTTAGAGATGACTCGAGTGAGTCGAAGCTTTGGTGAGGTCCTTGTAGGGAATAAACTCTGAGTTTAATAGAGAAGTCAATCTCCGTAACCAATTGAATGCTACCTTAGCCGAGTAGGTCCTTGTTGGAGTAGTAAAATATCCAAAGTAAGTTTTAAGTTTACAGGAGTGCTTGTAGGAGGCCAAGTAACAACTTATGTTTTCTCGATAGCTCAAGACTCATGAAAGGATTTATCCTACGCATGATCTAGAGTTGGTAGCCATGGTGTTCGCCTTCATGTTTTGGAGGCATTACCGTTAGTCTGATACGTTGTGAGAAACTTAGGAGTTGAATCCGAGGTAAAAAAGATGGGTAGAATTCTTAAGAATCTTGTTATAACTTTAGTTTCAACCATTAGAGTTAGCTTAGTGGTTGGAGCTTGAGTAGGAAACCCTTGATGTGACCAGTGTCCTAGTTAGAGAATTAGACATCGTAAACAACAGTCGAACCCTTAACCTTAAGTGCGAAGTTATATAGTGGCGTAAGTATAGGTGTATCAAGATTACCTTAAGCTTAAACAAGTTTAGGGAATTGAGGAGTTATCTGCTTGAACCTAAGTGTGAGTTATGAGTTAAGAATACTGAAGGGAGGAAGATCGTGTTGAGGGAAGAGACCTAGATCCGAAGGTAGGTAAATCATGTATTCTTGGGAGTCACGTGTGGACTAGGATTCGTAAAGCGTTGAAGTCTCAAAACTTATACCTCTTTTCTTGAATCGTCCCATGTTTGAAAAAAAATTCGGCAATGCGACCAATCTTGTTTCCTTGTGTCTATTTGTGTGTTTCTAGGGAGATAAATACCCCTCGCATGGAGCTTTCTTTTTCCCGCATACACCCAAATTTGTCCCAGTAAAATTACTATCTTGGACTTTTTAACCGTTGGATCATTGTGAAATTTGAACACGAGGTTCGGAAAACAAATTGGCGTATATTCACCATTGGGATTTGTGATATATTATCTTGGGTGTTCGAAATGTCCCTCACACAGAGACAATAAAATGGAGGCTCTAATCCTTTCTCCTTCTCTCTAATGCTTGGAAACCTGATGAGAATCCTAAAACTGCCCAAATACATGGACCTATGTCTAGGAGTAGGACTAAACAGTCACTGGATACCCTTCAACAAATGATAGCATACATACTTAACAAGGCCCGAGTGGTGAAGGATGAAGGCCTAGAGGCAGAGGTACTACCAAGACTATTAATTGTTGTTGAACGCCTAAACTAATTTGAATGCCCATGCCAAATATGTTCTTTTTTTATTTATAATTTTTTCGTTATAATTTTGGCCCAAATTGTTTGAAGGTCCATGTCTATTTCTATTTTTTCGTTCAGATACACTATATGTATGGATTTCGTTCTCAATAGAAGGACTTTTGGCATTGGATAAAATTTTATGAGAGCTTTTCTCTGGGTTCCTTGTGGAACCAATCTCAGACTTATCAAGGTAATCTTTGTGGCGTCTACCCTGACTTATCTTCCTTTACTAGAAGTGGCGTCATTCAAAACTCTATAACTTGTATCAAGCGATCTACTCCTAGTAAGGATCACATCATCTGATATCAGAGCTTCGGCTCTTGATACAAGTTCTATCATATCCAATTCTTTTTCTTTGTAATTTTTCCAGGTTCGTGTTTTGTTCTTGTTATGTTATTTGTGTTCTTGTTTGCATCTTGTTGTGTTCTTGTTCTTGTCACATTCTTGTTCTTGTTTCTTATTTCTTTCAAAATTTGTGTAAAAAAAATTGTTTGAACTCTGTTTCAAATTATGTTTGAGGACAATTTGGCTTACTAGAAGAATTTAGGGGTTGAGTGGGCTCTTGAATCTATGTGCTTATTTTCCTATTGAATGAATTGCCTAAATTATCCTAGAAAAATTTGAAAAGAAAGCATTATAAAAAAGAAGTTGCAGAAATTTTGAAAAAAAAAAAAGAAAAAAAAAAAGAAAGAAAGTGGATGTTTGATCTTTGAACACGAAATTGAGACAGTTAGAGGCATTCTTTCTTGCAAGAAAATCGTGGGACCGAATTCCATTGTTTGGGTTCTCCTATGAATTCTGAGCGTTTTGATATATAGTGGGCCTCAAATGGACAACCGTAGCAAAAGTTATGACCATTTGAAGTTTACATGTCATCTTCGTTAATTTTGTTCTCTTCTTCTCTGTGATTAAGTAGCTTCCTTGTTTCTTCTATTTGTTATCCAAATCAAATCTAATTTGTTATCCAATCAAATCTAATATGTTATCCAAATCAAATATAATTTGTTATCCAAATCAAATCTAATTTATTATCCAAATCAAATCTGTTACTCAATCTATGATAATTAGACTATCTTTCCTATTATATTACCTTGTATGTCTAATTTAATTCATCCAGGAACTTAAGAGGGAGTGAGTGGTAAAAGGAAAGAGTGAAAAAAAACATCATACAAAAGCCTATGTTGAGAGCATCAAACACGAGTGAACTACCATCAAAGAGAGAAACACGTGAGTAGAGTGTGGTGAGGTCCTGTAATCTTTGTTTAAACTACTGCATAATTGTTTGTTCCTTAGTCATGGTAGGAACTGGTGACGGTGGTGGTGAATATCATCAACTGGACGGATCTCAATGCTTATTACTGGGCATGATGACTACACAAATGCAACGTTTGTTGAACAGTAACAATGAAGAGCTCTACAGACGAATAGAAGGACTGGAGCACCAAATGAATCCAAATGCTGGGAGACCTTGTGGTGGGAACAGAAGGGTCAATGATGGACTAAACCGAATAGAGGGACAGGACAGAATTAAGTGACTAAAACTCAATGTACCCCCTTTCAAAGGCAGGAGTGACCCAGACGCCTACCTTGATTGGGAGATGAAGATTCAGCATGCATTCTCCTGCAATGATTATCCTGAAGAGCAGAAGGTGAAGTTAGCAGCAGCTAAATTCTCACACTATGCCCTTGTTTGGTGGAAGAAAAATCAAAGAGAGATGAAGAAAAATAAAGGGTGGGAGATAGATACATAGACTGAGATGAGAAGGGTTATGCGAAAGAGGTATGTTCCAACTAGCTATAGTAGAACCATGCGACAGAAACTCCAATGGTTGTCCTAGGGAAGTTTGACTATGGAGGAGTACTACAAGGAGATGGAGATGGCACTAGTGAGGGCCAACATTGAAGAGGACACCACAGTAGTGCATGATGGCTTCACCAACAAGATTTCTTTCCAACACCATGACTAGAAAATTATTCTTAAACCTCTATCCCCTAGAGAAGTGTGTGATGACCAAATTAGAATGAGAGAAAATAGAGAACAAGAGAAAGAAAATAATGAGGTACCACAAAGGAATAGGAAAAAGAAGAGTGATACACATGAGAGAAAATTTAATTGTTTTGCAAAGGCAAGTGAAGTGAGGAAAGTGTTACTTGCTCATGAACCACTTTATCTACTGTATTGCAAAGACAATAAAATTTCTATTGATAATTCTAATGAGTTAACTATTTCTGCTTCTCATAGTGTTGAACTCTTATTGTAGGAATTTAAAGATGTCTTTCCCAAGGAGATTCCTCATGGACTGCCACCTTCAAGAGGCATAGAACATCAAGTTGATCTCCTTCCAAGAGCTTCATTGCCTAACAGGCCAGCTTACAAAAGTAATCCCCAAGAGACTCAGCATAAGGATGCACAGGCCAAAGTTGAGTATGTGAAAAGATTGTATGACCAAGTGAAGGTGCAAATTACAAAGAATGAAAGTTATGCCATGGAGATTCCTCATGGACTGCCACCTTCAAGAGGCATAGAACATCAAGTTGATCTCCTTCTAGGAGCTTCATTGCGTAATAGGCTAGCTTACAAAAGCAATCCCTAAAAGACTCAACATAAGGATGCACAAGCCAAAGTTGAGTATGTGAAAAGATTGTATGACCAAGTGAAGGTGCAAATTGCAAAGAAGAATGAAAGCTATGCCAAGCAAGCCAACAAGAATAGGAAGGAAGTGGTACTTGAACCCAGTGATGATCCTGGACATTTGGGGGCAAATGCTTTCCAAGAAGGAAAGAATGATAAGAATCCTAAAACTGCTCAAATACAGGGACCTATGTCCAGGAGTAGGACCAAACAGTTAGTGGATACCCTTCAACAACTGGTAGCAGGCATACTTAACAAGGCCTAAGTGGAGAAGGATGAAGGCACATGTGGAGAAGGATGAAGGCCTAAGTGGAGAAGGACGAAGGCCCAAGTGGAGAAGGACGAAGTCCTAGAGGCAGAGGCACTACCAAGACTATTAATTGTTGTTGAAGACCCAGACTAATTTGAAGGCCCATGCCAAATATGTTCTTTTTTATTTATAATTTTTTTTCGTTATAATACACCATATGTATGGATTTCGTTCTCAATAGAAGGACTTTTGGCATTGGATAAAATTTTATGAGAGCTTCTCTCTGGGTTCCTTGTTGAACCAATCTCAGACTTATCAAGGTAATCCTTGTGGCGTCTACCCTGACTTATCTTCCTTCACTGGAAGTGGCATCATCCAAAACTCTATAACTTGTATCAAGCGATTCGCTCCTAGTAAAGATCACGTCAAAACCCTAGCAGAGAAACCAGAGGAAAACCTTGAGGAATCTTAGGGAATCATTAGAGACACCACTATCGCTACCGGAGTACACACTTGAGTTTGCTTAGAGATAAGGGACGAGTTTACCCGAGTACACACTTAAGCATGCCCAAATGTCATATCCTATCAGAGCATTGTGTTCTAGCGTCTTCTAGCATGAGGTTCTCCATAGCCATCCACCTAACCATCTGCTCTCACGAACACAAAGTTTGAGATCATCATAGAATCCAAACACAAACAACACATAGGGAGTGAGTTATCAAATTCCTAACTAATAGAGAGAAATAGGGCAACATGGATATATATATATATATATATATATATATATATATATATATATATATATTTGATGTATGCAAAGTCATAATGTGTTAGTGAGAAGGTGTGATGAGACATGTGTTGTGAACAACTATGGGATTAATGCGTTCCTCAATGTGATTATACATGTTATTGTGAATTGTAAAGTGATGACATTAAGTTGTGAGCTATGAACTGTACAATCACACAACTGTAAGACCCTTTAAGGGTGACGAGTTTTTGCGTGACGAGTATTGTGATGGGATCCACGGTGGGATCCGACGAGTTGAATCACTTTGAGGTGTGATGAGTTAAAATTATTTTGAGAACAATTGAGGAGTCGTGTGTTTTGTACAATTCATAGAAAGAGTCTATGTGCTAAAATATTTTTTGGTTTGGACTTGAATAAAGAAGGAGAGGCCCTAACAGACTCTTCGGAGTCTAGGCATTAGGGTAAATACACCCGGTTTGAGTGTTCCTTTAAGCTTGTGCCCATCCAACATGGTTGGAGCATTCTTGCAAAATAACTTGATCTTGACTGGTCTCCCTATGATTTTACCTAGTGAGAATGACCTGACTTACCAGTGTGTGGTCTGTCTTGTAATGTACTCCTGGGCACTCGATGAGGTTTTTTACTAACATGATACCACATTGCATATAAGATTGTGGCTTAGTATATTTGTTGCATAACGTTTGTGTATTGATCGATATTGATTGGTTGAGTGATATTGTGTTTTGATCCTTGAGTACGTGATTGATTGATGTATGAAAACATGTAGTGTTAAGATGTGATGTTACGCGATACATGGTGGAATGACGTGAACTATGTTTAAGTAAGTTGTATTTCATTTATATATATATATATATATATATATATATATATATATATATATATATATATATATATATATATATATATATATATATATATATATATATATATCTGAGTGCTATGAAATTGTTATATATATATATATATATATATATATATATATATATATATATATATATATATATATATATATATATATATATATATATATATATATATATATATATATATATATATATATATATATATATATATATATCCATGTTGTCCTATTTCTCTCTATTAGTTAGGAATTTGATAACTCACTCCCTATGTGTTGTTTGTGTTTGGATTCTATGATGATCTCAAACTTTGTGTTCGTGAGAGCAGATGGTTAGGTGGATGGTTATGGAGAACCTCATGCTAGAAGACGCTAGAACACAATGCTCTGATAGGATATGACATTTAGGCATGGGTTTTTGTATTAATTGTGTGATGTTCAAAACAATTTATTTTACTTTATTTTATTTTGTTGCTTAACTTAAGTTCTTTTGTAAACTTGGACGACGTTGTTTTGAGCCAGATATGTTTTTAATAAGTTTTATTTGATAATAGTGAAATGAATGTGACCCTTTTACCCAAGTGAATTTGTTTACGTAATATGAATAAAATTGATTTAATTAAATTCTGAATTTTGATATGTTTTTCTTAATTATATGTATGTTAGGGTAGAGGGTGGCACACTATTCTAGGGGACTCCTTGCAGTTGAGCTAGAAATGTTACAACTCCCATACCAAGTTAACTAATACTCATTTAGAAAGAAATAACAAATTTTCATTAATGTCAAGATCCTAAAACCTTTTTGGTATAGGTGATTGCTATTTACTAATACATGCAATTTGTATTCTTCTCGTAGGTAGTGTTTGGTTTAATGGAGTGAATTTGTGCTAAAAGTGACTTCAATTGAATTGAAGTTAAAGGGTGAGGTGAGGATGTTTAGTGGGTGTGAAAGGGAGATGAATGTTTAAAAAAATTGGTGAGACCATGTCTTTAAACTTTCGCCCCAAATAGAGATGAAATGGGATGAAAGGCGCTACTCACGAGGGACACAAGAGACCAATTTTTCACTTGGCAAAACTGACTCTCTCTATACCCTCATGATTGTCAGGTTGCCTGCATAATTATGATGTTAGCATAATCGATTATGTATTCATTGCATTGTTCAACTTTTGTCGAGTTAGTCTTAGGTTGGCTACCTAATTTTTAACTCATTGACAAGTGTACCAGTTTTATCACAAGTAGTAAAGATTAAAATGGAAGTCCAGGTGTCGAATCCACAAGGACTTTGGTTGTACTTTAGTGATGCAAGTCCAATTATTAAGCAATGAGAAAAAGTAGAAGAAGAAAAGATAAGGAATTAGAAATGAGAAAATTTAAAGGCAAAGAAAAAGATAATAAAAAATAAATAATAATTGAAATGAAAAAAGATGAAATCAGGATGTGATAATGTTGGGGCCTAACATGCCAAAACTACTTATAATGTAATGTAAAAGATTTTTATGAAATCCCTGTTTTTACCATATCTACTAAGACACTCAACCCTAATCCCTCACAATGAAGAACTTAATTTATCTATTCTCTCTCCCAAATCCTTTTGCAAAGATTGAATAGTAAATTGCATAAAGCATGGAGATGTATGCAGAGGCAAAACAAAGTAACTTTATCCTTAGCAATTAATTGTTTAGATGTCATTTCCTAGTTCTTTAGAAATTATCATTTCCCAATGTATAACCCTTAAAATTGATGCATGGATGATCAGACCATACAATAAAGATGAAAAGCAGAAAATAAGCAATAGAAACAGAAATTGCATTGAATAGATAATAAGAACAGTTACATTACAAGGGTGTTGGCCTGCTAGGCTCCCAACAATGGAGGTGTAGCCTCTCATAGTCATAAGAGGCTTTACACTTCAGGGGCTAATGTGGATGGAAGAAAGGGCTGGATGACTAATAGAAAGAAAGAGATGAATGGCTAATGAAGGAGGATTTCCCTTAAGGGATAGGCTTAGACTTTGGATAGCTCTGAGACTCGGTGTATCTTTTCCTTCTACTTCCTACTCCTTTTATAGACCTAAGGTAGCTTACTTTTCACGTTGACTTTGCACTAAGCGTGCCTTTGGACTTCGTTGTGGGCTTTCTACGCACTAAGCCTGAAGTGTGCGCTGAGCGAGCTGTCCAATTCTTTCAACTTTTCTTCAAGGCTTTTTCTTCCCGTTTTTGCATCAATTTTCTTCTAAAACACTTGAAATCTTCTTCTTTTGACTTCTACTTATCAAAAATTGCAAAGATGTTAATTTCTTCATTATTTCATTAAAAATCATAGTAAAGTGAAGAAATTGCAATCATTATTAGCCAAAATTGACTATCAAATTAACTCAGATTTCACAGTTATCACTAATCAATTATATATGCTTATAGTATAGTCGATTAGGCGGTCATTAATTCTCAATTTGCTTTTTGGTGGCCTCAGATCAACTTACATGATTATACAATTTACGTAATCGACTAACATCGTTCAATTAGTTAAAAATGAAAAACTAATTATGTCGTGCCTTAATGGGGTAAAATGGACATTTGCTCCATCTCTATTTTATTTACTTTTTCCTTTTATTAGTTACCTACAATTTTAATTTATATCTTCCATCTCTTCTACACTCTCTTTCATCTCACTCAAACAACTTCACTTTTCACTCTCTTTCCACCCTCTTTCATCTCTTTTCATCATTTTTCATTCCTCATACTTTCATCTTTTTTCATCGTTCATCTCTTTCTCTATATGTGTGAAAGTATTCACATCAGAGGCTAGTTGATTACATATTAGTGATATTACAAGCTACATATAGGTGATTCTATGGACGGTAAATATCAAATTTGTTTTAATGCCACCAACAATTATGATTCTATCACAGGGAGAGAAGCACTCTTTGTATGTTACTAATGTGATTATATAATATTCACTTTAATTACTTTTAACTATGGAATTTTTTATTACTCGGGGTAAAGATGGTGAAAGATTTGCAATTCCTCAATCAAAGAATTTGTTGCAAGGTATGATCAAAGACATAGAGCAAGTTGAAATGGAATTTTACTTATTTTGTTGTTAAATGATGATGATGATTGTACTACTAGCATATGAGAGAAATGATTTTGTTTTGTTTGGATAATGCATATTCAATATACTATTAGCTAGTTGTTTTTTTAACATATTTTTTTGGAGTATTTTGAGTTTTGTTAGTGGCAAGGGTTTTTGTTCATTAATTTTCAGAAGCTAGTAGTTGTGATTTGTAAATTCATTAGTTTTACAGGTGGTTTACTTTGCTCATCACATTCCCACACCATTGGTTTTTGTGGACATCCTGAAATATTTGTGCTGTGTAGGAATAATATTATACTGATTATTATCTAAAAGTTGATACTATATAAATTATTTGTAGTATTTTTGTGTGCTTAGTTTTATCTTAAAGCTTTTTTTAATCAGATATCTTGAAACCTTCAAATCACATTCTTTCATTCATTTAGGTTATCGGATACCATTTTCAATTCCAACTTTCAAGCCACCATGTTGTTCAAATGGAAGTATTTCAATTTGCGTAGATCTACAGTTTTTATAATTAAGATTCTTCTAGCACCTACATTTTTTTACTTCTGTTTCGTCTAACATTTTATATATTTGTCAGTTATAGACATTGTCATAATAATAATAATAATAATAATAATAATAATAATAATAATAATATAGCTTAGTAGATAGTAAGGAATTCTTAAACAATGAAGCCAGTACTTGCACGTTAAGCCCACATTTACAAATATTTATAACTAAAAAAAGGAGAATTAACCATATAATGTAGCTTATTTTTATAGTACACTATTAACTAATAAAGATTTTAGTTTTATTAGTTTTTTTATAATAAAATTAGGTATAATTAATGATTTAAGGAATGGCCAAGACACGTGTATTGTCGTTGTAGTTCATATTGATTAACATACTGGTATGCATCAGTAAAAACTTAAATCATATAGAGTACTTATTGAATTTTTTTTTTCAAAGTTTGGTAGGAAGTCCTTGAAATTGACTAAGATGACTGTAATTTTCTAACAATATCCATTTTGTTAACATTAGTTAACTCATGTTAATCGTTTTCGGTTTTCCCAAAAGGCTGAAATTTTAAAGTTAAAGCTTTTCTTTATAGAAAATATTTTTCATTAAGGACACAATCTTTGTTGCCTTTACTATTTCTCTTCCCCATCATCAAACTTGAAGTATTTTTTAGTTGGCTTAATCCATTACTGGCCTCTGGAGACCCTTCATATTTCCCTGCACAAATACAAACAAAACATACAGTTATTATTCTATAAATATGTACATCTAAAATGATATTTAAACATTACATATCTGACATATAACAGAGTTGTCTTAATATATATTCTTTTACGATCCCTTCGGGGTAGTCGACCTCTTGAAGATAAGCAAGTCTATAATGACTTGTTAATGATCTTGTCATCGTGGTATTCACATTAACCACGGGACAACCAATTCATACTGTCAGTACCCTCGTTGAATATATTCATATCGCATTAACAACTTACTCATAGTTGAACTTGTAAAGCTTGTTCTCCTGCCAGTAGTTCCTCTTTTCCTCAATTGCAATGTATGCCTCCTCAAATTTAAATATTCCTCGTCATTAATACTCTTCCTTTGCACTTCTTGGCATAAAGCCTTTTTCATATATCTCTTTGGAACTTCTAGTGTCCCACCTAAAAGTAGACTTTCTTAAAGAGTTATACCCACCAACAAATTAGAACTCCAATTCCTGTAAAAGTAAAGAGAAGTTACCCAATGATAGAAACCAATATAAACATTACTAAGTTTGTCTTGGAAAACACATGCTGAAAGCATAAACTCAATGAATTACAATCTACTACATTAGTATATGGGCGTCTAGATCCAAAATTCTGGCCAAGATGCATGTACAACAAGGCTGGCACAAAAACATAGAAGGAATTTTATTGATGATTAAGAACAGAAACCATTAAGAATAGTGTCAATTTATCAAGTGTAATGCAGGAAAGATGTTAACATATATCATATCATTATGTCAACATGATTTGTCATATCAGAATTTAAACACTGAAGCCACTGCAAAGAAAACAAGTTTGGTTGAAACTTGAAAGTACCAAAGCTAATCATATTGCAAATGAATAATAATTCATATCTTTTTGATGATGGTTGTCAAACTAGCAAGTGAACTTGTAGTACAAGTTTGAAATTTTAGTTAGGCAAATCGAGTTCACTCACTCTCAAACTTGTTTCTTGGTAGAAACAGTGGACTCATTGAAACTCACTCAAACATGCACAGAACAGAAATGCAAGTTAAACACCAAGTCAACCAGTAAGCTATGACTTATGATAATTAAACTCTATTCTGCACCCAATTTCCGAAAACAACCGTGTTTTAGTTGCCTCCTTCCACCCACCATTTCCACTTCAAGGAAAACACAAAACACAATGAAACCCTCAACACTTGTGCCACAACATGCAATCCAATCAAAGATTTCAACAGTTTGCTCACGAAACCAGTAACACAATCAAAGCATTTTATGCATATTGTGACCCAACAAATCATGGTAATGATTCTAGAAGGCGCAAATTGTTGTATTGAAATCCAGGTCATGACTCTTGAACCCCAAATGCAGGATCAAACCTTTTCTATTCTGTGTTTAAAGTTTCAAATATAACCAAGTTTTGTACGTGTTCTAGTTCTACTCGGCTTCCATGTGTGCTCTGTTTTTGTTGATTTACTGCTTTGCTCAAGCTCTATGGTATAATGTTGTGTTTTATGTATTTTCCCAACTGACATTATATTATGCTTGTTTTATTGGGATGGACTAATTAAGGGCAGCTCTGAATATGTTTTCTTGTCCCCATTGCTTGCGTTCTTATGATTTTGGTATTAATGATTTTATTTATTCTTTTCATTTCACGATAGAAAGAGTGACCTGAGAGTATAAGGACTAAGGTTTTGTTGATTTGGAAAACTTACTAGAAGAACACAATTTTTCATTTTGTTGGAGTTTCTAGAAGCTCCATAAACAAGAAGGTTGCATAGACTCTTCTGTTAGACAACCTATGTTCTGACAGAGGAAACAGGTATAAGCCACACAAAATACAATGAGAATATAATAATAACTGCAAAATATGACTATCCAAACATTTTAAACACATGATGTGAAAGATGACTAACATACGTAAATACTCATAGGATTTCCAAAAGTTTCAAATGTCAAAATTATTGAGACTTTTTAAGTAAGACACCTTGTTTAGCCATAATTTTCTTTTCCATAACCAATTAGAAGATCAATTGCATAAAATAAGAGAATGGAAAGGAATGCATACATTATATTTGACTTATTAGAAGACAAAGAAACTTTTTTTGGTCTGTGAAAATGTGATTCCAGAAGTGTACATGAGCTTTTTAGGTTTTAAGATAATCCATGGTGGCTTGCGGTTTTGTAATGGTGGTGTGTTGTCATGTTGTGTGATGTGTGGTTGGAGATGACTCTCTTATGCTGAAGAGTGTGTATGTGTGCGTGCGTGCTTCCTAATTACAACGAGGGAGTGAAAAAGTGGTGAGGTAAGGTGAGTGAGATAGAACAACAAGCGTGGCCTGTTGTGTACTTTGTGACGACCAAAACAAGCAAAAGGAGGACACGCAAGTGCAAACATAAGAAAAATATAAGGATTCCTTCCTATAATAACTGAAATTTACTCCCAAAAATAACTGAAATTTGGCACTTATCAAAAGATACTATAGTCATTTAAGTTTCTTCAATTACTGGAAAGGGGTATAAGATAGCATGAATGGATGATACTTGTTATTAGGAAACTAACAAGTTACTCTTCCATATCAATTAATTTGTCATCTCAATCAAAGCACACACCAACTTGATGCAAAAAAGCG
The DNA here is from genome assembly GCF_000004515.6 of Glycine max. Lineage (NCBI taxonomy): Eukaryota > Viridiplantae > Streptophyta > Magnoliopsida > Fabales > Fabaceae > Glycine > Glycine max. Next base: position 26,609,840 of record NC_016088.4, read on the forward strand.
CATGAAGCAAATTCAAGGCTGCATATAGGACTCATTTATTGCATAAAATGTTCAATTTATTTCCTATTGTAGTGTGTTACCTCACTCAACAAAAAACAAAATATAGTAGCTTAAGAGCAATGAATGTTAGGACAGGACAAAAAAGAAAAGTCATATTGTTCAGACATTTTTCATATTTTCCTATCATTAGAGTTACAATAGACTACCACCCTATTATCTTGTCTCTATTATTTAATAGCAATATTTTCTTTCCTATACATAGAAAACTCTTAAAACATATACCATCATGTTTGTGAACACCCAATTATGTATAATTTTTTTTACCAAAGTAAACATAATTTGCCCATGTCACTATGTCAGTATCACAAGCATATTAATGTCACAAGAAAAATCAATTGAAATTTTTTATATTTGAACCTGAGTTAACTAATCATAGTAACATGGTAGTATTAGACTTCAATAACTTAACAGCGTTAAAGTTAAACTTGAACACACAAATCACTCTTAATAGAAGATTATACAACTCATAAACATGGGGAAGGAATTAGATACGAATCCGTAAATGAGATAAGTATTATAAATCTCTGTTAGTTCTTAATAACACCAACATTTTTATTATATATATATATATATATATATATATATATATATATATATATATATATATATATATATATATATATATATATATATATATATATATATATATATATAAGTTGTAGTGTGAACATTTTCAAGGTTTTATCTTTATCCTATAGAAAGCAAACCATATCGCACCGAAGCAGATGCCCCAGACACAACAAAAGCGGGTCGTGGTGGATGACGACGGGTCACGACCAAAGTAACAGAGGGAGCAACAGCAGAAATAGATGGAGCAATGAGGTGTTGTGTTTGACGAATGAGAAGGAGAAACAGAGAAATTACACAAACTCCCTCTAGAGCCGATGGCTAGACCACCTGCGACGAGTGTGAAGAAGAAACAATGAGCAAAAGAAGTAGAGAAGAAGCATGGCTATCCAAACTAGGTCTTCAATTTGCGTACAAGCATAGCGTCCTTTTCCTTTCCCTCCCTCTTTGCATTCCTATTTTTAATTTCAATTTTTTCTTCTATTTTTATTTATTATTATTAATTAATTTAAATAATAAAATGATATATTTAAAGCCAACTAAGTGGGTGGCTAATGGGAGTATAACACTTATCAGGTGTTTTTTTTATCTTTTTTCAAATATTATACTAGTTTATATTTTTATTGTCTATTAAAGTTTAAATTATATTGACCAAAAAACTTTGATAACTAGTGATTTACATATTATTTTAAAGACTTATACATTTTAATAATTTATGCATTAATAGTGAGAAAAAAAATATACTATCATTTAATCATAATTGTCATGATTTATGATTAGTTAAAGTTTTTAGAGTTTGATGATCACACATTGATAGTGTAAAATAAATTTACACTATTATTCAATCAAAAATCATTTGTGTGACTTTTAAGATATTTTGTTACAAAAACTCAACAAATTTACCTTACATGGTGATAGTTTGTGATTGAATGACACTATAAATTGAAATTATAAAAATAGATTATTTATTTCATTCAACCCCTTTGTTGTAATTAGAAATAAAAATAAATGATGAAGGGCACTATGGTGAAGACCAGGAGCATTGAAGTGTTGAATACAACTATCTATTAGAACTAAAGGTTTTGTTTATGAAAGATATTCTATAATGCCTTTTGTCTACTTTTAATACTTATAAATATAATGATACACAACATTTTTTGAAATCAAATTGTCCAATATTATTTTTTTCTCAATTTTATACAAAACTAATTAAGTTTAACAATGTTCTATAATCTAAGTAGCATAACTTTAATTTTAAACCAAGTCAACATTTATAAATCTATAATTTTTTAAATATTATTTATTGATTGAGTATATATTTTAATTTATTATTTTTTATATATAAAACATTCATGGAAAAAAATGTAAAAGAAATGTATGATCATTATTTTTGTTTTCTTACATCATATTTTAAGAGCGAGAAATCACTCACAACATTATTATGATTGTACCTACATGGGGATAGACATGTAACTTTCATTTTTTCTTGCGTCGTCTGGAAAGGTTTCTTCCTTCATAATATAATACTCAGCAATCTGGACGACGGAATAACTGCAAAAGGCACTCCAACGCCTAAGTAAGGTATTGGTCAAGGGCAATAAACGAGGATAATAAATAATAATCAACAGTGTCTTACCTCGATATTCATGTAGCTATTTATACATACCTTAGTGAACCTTGGACTTATGGGCCCTTTCCCATTGTTACTTTTCTAGGTAATGTTTCTCTAAGTATCATTAAGGAGTCGAACTCTTCCCTAATGATTGTTGTTAAGTTTTAACCAAGATGGTTTTACCTTTAAGTAGACAATAAAGGGTGAGGCAAAGGTATCCAAGTATTCGGCCATGCCGAGTACACGATTACTTGTTATGAAGGGTGTTCTGATCAATGAGGTAAAGGAGTGTTTAGGGTACTCCGCATGGCTGAATACCTGAACACTAGTAGGGAATAACTTGGGGAATTTGTAGTATCAAGGAACTCCAAATGTTTGGGTATTCAGACATGTTGAATACTTGAACACTGATGAGGAATGGTTTAGGGAACTAGCATTGTTATGAAATTCCTAGTGTTCAGGTATTTGGTCATGCTGAGTACCCAAACACTAGTGAGGAAAAACTTGGGGAATTCCTAGTGTCAAGGAATTTCGATTGCTCAGTGATAACTGCAAATTATGAGTATATTTTGGGGTTAAATTATATAGGAGTTTGTAATTTTTCTCTCATAATTTTTCCTTTTTGAGCAAATAATTATTAAATTAACATCATTTAAGTTTTTGTGCAGAGAATATTAAAAGTAATTAATTAATGATGCTTAGTGAGTAAAATAAAGCCCAAAAAAGCAGGATAATTCAAGAAAGCATGGCTAATTAAGGAAAGCATGTTAATCAATGAAAGAAGGCTAATAAAGGAAAGCATGTTAATTAAGGAAAGGAGAGTAATGAAGGAAAGCAGGATTAATTAAGGAAATCAAACTAATTCATAAGCCTGCTAATCTGCACCTATAAAAGAATAAGAGAGAATAAGGAAAAGACACACAAAAATTTCAAGAGAATGCAATTTCTTATAGAAGGCAAAGCCTGGAAGAAGGAGAAACAAGCATTGGAAGTCATTCCTTCCCTCCATTCCATTTCTTATCTTTTCCCCCTTTACTAAATAGTTCTCTCTTACAACTATAAAGTCTCCATGACAATGAGAGGCTAAACCCCCTTTGATGGGAACTTGGCAGCCAAATACTCTTGAAGTAATTTCTCTTCCTATCTACTTATGAATATTACATTTGCATTATCATTTTTTGTGCTTAATATTATTGCTTGTGGCTTGATCGTCCATTTGAATGGTAAGTTTTTGGGGTAGTGTTGGAAAACATTATTTTCTAATGGAATTGGGAAAATGTATCTAAATAAAGTCATCGCTAGGGATAGGTTAATATTTGTTTAGCCTATTATACATCTTTATTCTTAATGCAATTTACTATTTTAGCTCTGCAAAGGGATTTGGGAGAGAAAATAGATAAATTAGGATTTTTCATGCGGGGGACCAAAGTTAGAGTATATTATTAGATGCAGGTGTAAATTAGACTAATTATAAATAGAGAAAAATCATTAACATTATATCAAGGAGTAGCTCTGATAGGCTAAGTTCCCACCATTCTCATCTTCTGAATTTCCTTCTACAATAATATTGAATTTTCTCATCTTTTTTGTCCTTAATTAACTCATGTTTAATTCTTTTTCTTGTTTGATTTAATTTTCAACAATTTAATTTACTATTTTTCTCATAACCTTTTCAAATCAATTTTCTTTAACTTCTTTTATTAATAAAATATTCATCTACCAAAGTACCAACAAAGTCCCTGTGGATTCGATACTCAAACTTCCGTTTTAACTTTACTACTTGGGACGCATTTGTGCACTTGCCAATCCATCAACAAGTTTTTGGCGTCGTTGCCGGGGACTTTGTTCTTTGTATTTGGTATTTTGGATATTCTATTTTTAATTGTTATCTGCCTTAATTTTTCAAATTTAAATGATAAAAAAAGAGTATCTTTTCTTTGTGAGTCTATGCTTGCAGGGTGAAACCTTGGAAGAACTTGATCCATGGAAGATATTTTGAGTGATATGCTCAGACATTAAAGGATTCTTAGTAACCAATTAAAGAAATTTTCTGCTGAAATCATTCAATTAGGGGTCAGTCACCCACAATCGGTAAATTGTGATTTTTGTGGAGGAGAACATTTCAATGATAGTTGTCATCTCTATTCCATGGAGAATTCTTGGTGGGAGCAAGAGTTACACCCTTACAATCAATATGAAGAAGAAAGACTTTCTAATTTGAGAATGTGTTGATGCAATTCATGGAAACATATGAAGCTAACTTCAAAGCCAATCAAAACGCAATTCAAAATCTAGAGATTTAAGTTGGTAAGCTAGCAAAAGAAGTGGCTGAATTACCCTTTTTAGTCACAAGAGAAGAAAACTTTGAAGAGTTTAAAGCTTATGAGGAGAGTCTTGTAGAAGAGCATGATTCAAGAGAAAGAGATGAAGAAAAGAAGAAAAAGGTGAGGAGAGAACACTACAACAGTGGGAGAAGTGCTCACAAGTAAAAATTCAACAAGAAAGCATTCTCCAAGTCAATACCCCTCCTCATCAACTGATTGGCAAGGAAGAAAGGCATGTAGAATGTGATAAATCTTTAAGTGTCATTCTCTCCTTGAACACCAATGCTTCTCTTGCAATGGTATGGAAGGCATTTTTGGGATACATGAGTTTCATGGAGTCTTTAGCTAAGAAGCGAAAATGCAAGGAAGATGTGTTCTATGTGACATACATGCCATGTAACATCCCATTTTTCATAAACTAATTTAAAAATAATTGTTATTTATAAATAAATAAAGTTTTAAAAGAAAATGATCATGTTTTTATAAAGAAATAAATAATGAAAAATAATGGTTTGAAGAAAAAAAAAAGATATTTGATTTATTCATTTGATAGGGAATAAAATAGAGTTTCTTTTTATAAAATATTAAAAATAAATAAATAGAGTAATAATAAGTTGTATGTACCCTAGGTATAAATAGTGATGTTAGGTCAGTTTTAGACTAACGATGCATTTTTTTTTCCTCATTTTCATTTTCTCTCTTCTCCTCTCCAAAACCCTTTCTTTTTCCCGCAGCCCACAAAACCTGTCTCAGAAAAATGATGATCTTGGACTGAGTCACCGTTGGATCGTCGTAAAATTTGAGTATCACGTTCAAAACCCATTTTCGAGCATTCTCACCGTTGGTAATTGAAAACTCATGTCTGAGCTTAGAGGAAAACCCTCCGCATTGTAGTCTTTTATTTTCCCGCAGAAACCCAAAACTATCTCGGTAAAACTACGATCCCGGTTTCGTTAACCATTGGATTTTCATGAAATTTGGATATGTTGTTAGAAATTCAATTGCGCACACTTTCACCGTTGGGATTTTTGAGATAATATTCTTGGAGGGAGAAAAAGGAATCGCATGAAGACAGTCCAAGTGGAGGCTTCAATCTCTTCTCCGTCTCTCTGACGTTCGAGAATTCTATCGGAGAAGTCGGAGGAAAAACTAGAGGAATCTCAGGAAAACGCTAGAGATGCCGCTATCGTTGTCGGAAGACATGTGAGTCCGCTCAGAGGTAAGGGATGAGTTATTCACAATTGGGGGTTAGTGAGAACATGTGTAGGGATCCTTAGAGAACTAAATTTGGGTTTATTTTAGGATGTTTATTGAATTATAATTTTTCTTTATGATTATGAATGCAATATTATTGTGTTCTATGTACCAATTGATGTCCTGATGAGAATTGATTGATAAACTTGAGTGCTCTTGATGTCTTTGTGTTTAACCCATGATTTTGATTAATTGATTAATTGAGTTTGATAACTGCTAATTATGAGTATATTTTGGGTTAAATTATATAAGAATTTGTAATTTTTCTCTCATAATTTTTCCTTTTGGAGTAAATAATTGTTAAATTAACATCATTTAAGTATTTGTGCAGAAAATATTAAAAGCGATGAATTTATTATGCTTAGTGAGTAAAATAAAGCCCAAAAAAAACAGGATAATTCAGGAAAGTAGGGCAAATTAAGGAAAGAATATTAATTAAGGAAAGCAGATTAATTAAGGAAAGAAGACTAATTAAGGAAAGGATGCTAATTAAGGAAAGCGGAACTAATTAAGGAGAGGAGACTAATGAAGGAAAGCAGACTAATTAAGAAAAGAATGGCTAATTAAGGAAATCAGACTAACTTAGAAGCCCACTAATCTGCACCTATAAAAGAATAAGAGAAAATAAGGAAAAGACAAAAAAATTTCAAGAGAATGCAATTCCTTATAAAAGGCAAAGATTAGAAGAAGGAGAAGCAAGCATTGGAAGTCATTTCTTCCCTCCATTCCATTTCTTATCTTTTCCCCTTTTACTAAATATTTCCCTCTTGTAATTATAAAGTCTTCATGACAATGAGAGGCTAAACCCCCTTTGCTGGGAACTTGACATCCAACTACTCTTGATGTAATTTCTTTTCTTATCTATTTATTAATGTTACATTTGTATTATCTTTTCCTGTGCTTAATAGTATTGCTTATGGCTTGATCACCCATTTATATGGTAAGTTTTAGGGGTAGCATTAGGAAACATTATTTTCTAATAGAATTGGGAAAATGTATCTAAATAAAGTCATCGTTGGGGATAGGTTGATATTTGTTTAGCCTGTTATACATCTCTATTCTTAATGCACTTTACAATTTTAGCTCTGCAAAGGGATTTAGGAGAGAAATAGATAAATTAGGCTCTTTCATGCGGAGCACCAAAGTTAGAGTATATTAGTAGATGCATGCGTAAATTGGAATAATTATAAATAGAAAAAAATCATTAACATTACATCAAGGAGTGGCTCTGGTAAGCTAAGTTCCCAACATTCTCATCTTTTGAATTTCCTTCTACAATAATATTAGATTTTCTCATCTTTTCTGTCCTTAATTAATTCATGTTTAATTCTTTCCTTTGTTTGATTTAATTTTCAACAATTTAATTTACTTTTTTCTCATAATCTTTTCAAATCAATTTTCTTTAACTTCTTTTATTAATAAAATATTCATCTACCTAAGTACAGACAAAGTCACAGTGGATTCGACACTTGAACTTTCGTTTTAACTTTACTACTTGGGACGCATTGGTGCACTTGTCAATCCATCAACACTCAGGTATTTGTTCATGCTAAATACTCGAACACTGATGAGGAAAGGCTTAAGGAATTCCTGGTTTCATGGAATTCCATGTACTCAAGTATTCGATAATGCCAAATACCTGAGCATTAGTGAGTTATGGTTTAGGGAATTCCTAGTGTCATGGAATTCCAAGTACTCAGGTATTCAATCATGTTGCGTACCCAAGTACTATTGAGGAATGATTTGGGGAATATGAGTAGTACTTAGGTATTCGACCTAGCCTAAAGGTTTTACTAGGGGTATTTTTGGGTATTCGACTAGGCCAATTACTTATTCGGTATACAAGCCCCCCTAGCCTCTTGGAACGAAGTGATCATGAAAGGCTTTAATGATGGGTTTTGGGAGCTCAAATGTTTTGTGTCTAAGAGTCATTTTGAATTCTACCATAAAAAGTGATTGTTTTGTTGTGCATAGCAAGGTGTCGCTTAGTATGGCTTAGATCTAACAGTTGGAAAGGTTTTTGGGCCTTGTCCACCATTATAAGCCCTCCTATAAAATGAGGGTTCGCCCTTCATAATTTAATCTTTATTTCGGTTCTCAATTTTTCTCTGTGTCGAGTACTCTTCTTTTTAAGGTACATTTCTGCTTTGCATTATGAGTTTGGCTTTTGAGGCTGATATCTCTGGGGATTCCAAGGGGTGAGGTGTTCGACTTCTGCAACTTAGGGAGTATGGATACGAAGAGGGGTCGATATCTTTCGATTCAAGCTTGGATTCCAGTAGTTGCTCGTCTGGGAGTTCGGTTTCTTCTTCCAAAGAGAACAGTTCTCTACAACTAATTGTTCATGTGGTACTTACTGAATTTGATGGGTCCAGCCAAAAGGTAAATATCGAAGCTTCTTGCATCGATAATGGGGATAACATTAAAATACTTCAGCGTTGTGTTTAGACAAAAAGAAAGGAGCATCTACCGATTACCCTACCCAATTATTGTAGGTTGACGACAAGCTGGGTACTTTTTATTCTAGGTATAGTGACAAATTAAGACTTCTTCATTTTATAAATTGTGTGGATGTATATTCCTCTATGGATGAGGAATTTAACCCCATCCATCTAAGTTGTTTTCCAATAATGCTAACGAGAAACCAAATTGGGTCTTTCTTGGAAAGGAGAGACCGAAATCGCATCCTCCAGGACCGAATGATGAACCCATTGTAGAAATAATGTCATTGAGGGACTTCTTCGACGCGTATGACTACATTTTTTGTAATCTTCATGTTGAAATCCCATTTGATGACTTTACCATGAGTGTTCTCTACCTACTCAATGTAGTACCTTCTCAGCTTTATCCAAATGGGTGGGCGGCAATCCAAGCATTTCGAGCTTTATGCCAATTTTTTCGGTTAGAGCCAAAAATCGAAATGTTCCTCTATCTTTTTAGGACTAGGCCATCAAATAAGGCTAGGTGGTTTTCTCTTACTCGTCACAATGAAAGATCATTTTTCAGACCGTTTACTACATCATACAGAAAAAATTAAATTGGTTTTTTCAAGGTCGTCATCCTTCCCGACTTGGGTGATAATCATTTTCATGATGTCAACAAGAAGCCCTTGTTCCCTATTTATTGGTAGCAAGTGTCGAGGAGGTATGATTGTAACGATCCGTCTCGTTGCTACGATATCACTAATGTTGGACTAGCGGCCTCAATAACTTAAGAGGGATATGCTTAGAATGCAGAAGAAGCAACAATCAATTTAATAATGTTCTTTAAACATGCAAGACAAAATTGATTACAACAAAATAAATGAGATAAGGGAAGAAAGAATGCAAACACAGTTTTATACTGGTTCGGCAAAGTTTGTGCCTACGTCCAGTACTCAAGCAACCACTTGAGATTTTCCACTCCCTTTGTAAAAATTCGTTTACAAAGTTTGAACCACACAAGGACAACTCATCCCTTGTGTTCAAGAATCCTTACAACTTAAGAGACCATCAGTCCCTTAATCAATCTCTTTGAATGAGAAGAAAGAAAGAAGAATTCTCTCTTGAAGAGAAAGATATTACAATTGAAGTCCATGGAGAAACTCTTAATGGATTTGCAAGTGTTTGTCCAAGAGTTTCTTTTGATAGAGCATTTGGCAATGAAGTTCTCTTGAAATATCTCTCTCATACATTTTGTGTCCCAAGTCACGTATTTATATGTCTTTGATGACCATTAAAAAATCTCTTGAACAGATGTGACTCTTAGGAGTTATTTTCTAAAGAGTTGTGACTCTTGGGAGTTATTTTCTGAATTTCTGAATTATTGACTTGGATCAAACTTGAGAAGCACTTATCTTTGGCATCATCAAAATCATGTATACATACATTCACAACTAACCCTAAAACACGTTATTTCAATTTTTAAATGAAATCTCCATTAATTTGATTATGAAAATGAGAGTAAATTTTTTGCAATATACATTCACCAAACAATGCACAAACACTTAAATAAACACACACACACACACACACACACACACACACACACACACACACACACACACACACACACACATATATCTTAAACCATTATGCACCATTCACATGATAGAAAATAATTAAATTTTTGCATGTATCTAAATCCGGGATTTACAAGCCCAAATCAAAAAGAATTATGAAATCACTAAGGAGGAGTTGATAACAAAACACACCTCTCTCCCAAAATAATCTCAACATCATCACGTCGGCTTGGAAGCTCCCACAAAAAGAATCTCCCTCCATGTCATCTACTGTTGTTCATCTACTCCCACGAATGAAGGTTCGCGATCATCACAGGTACCAACCACACGGTACAAAATTGCAAGGATGGGTTTATTATAAAAGAAATCAACAAACATCAAATGACCATGATTATCAAGAAAACAATAACAAATACCCTAATCATACGCAAATATCCATCAATCCAACATACACTTAACAACTAGTCATCAATTTTTCCACAATTTCAATCAATCATGCTCAGTATGACGCATGCACCTAACCTCAACTCTCAAATGTAATGTGGTACCATTTGTTCATTTTCCTATATGGTTCCTTTTTCTCCAATTTTTAACAAATATATTCAAGGGAAATGAAATACCGGAAAGCGCACCGGGTCGTCAAGTATTTAAAATTAAAACGGAATGATCCGAGTATCGAACTCAGGGAACTTGCTTATTAGACAGAGTTTTATTCAGAAGTAAGGCATTGTTGGAACAAACATTGATAATTGATGGTTAAAAACATAAATAAACTACTTCTATGGTAAAAACAGTAAATGCAAGTAAAAGTTGACAGCAATAGGTAAAAAGCATTGGGTCTTTCTAACAAACAAGTTGATGCATATGAGGATATTTCTCTAATTAATCATGTTCTTGTGTTCTATTTTGTAGCCTAAAGTACTAAACCTCGATCCCTTGTAAGTTTAGACTAATTTAACCTAAGCTTCGTCCGCAGATCCCTCTTGTAAGACTAGGCTTAACTTAAACAGCATTATCATCACAACATATTCAAAAAACCAAAACCCCACAATCCATCCCTGGTAATGTATTTATTTAGTCCTACTTCTATCAAGTTCTAAAGCAACATTACATTTCCCAATGCTAAAGTCACCTAACAGTACACACAAGTGGGTGATCAGGCCAAGAGCATGCAGTAATTAAGCATTAAACACACAAAACACAATTAATTAGATATTAAAGATAATTATATCAACTGTTCATTAGAAATCCCAACTAGGGTTTTTAGCCAGCCATACATAGAAACCCTAACACAAATGAGATAGACAGTACAGAAAAACTGTTGCTTACACAAGAAGGGGGATCCCTCCTCCTCTTCTTAGCACCTCACAATCACTCTAACACTCACTAATCTCTCTAAAAATATAGAACCCTAGGCTTTTCTGCACATCTGCTCCTCTTTGCTGCCTCCAGAGCATTATTCTCGAAGTCTCTGCAAAAATATGCAGCTCAGGTCTCTCAAAATCCTCTGTTGTGTTGTCTCTACCCTAATTCTGACAGTTTAGGCTTAAATAGGCTTTGAAATCATGATATCACGCTTAGTGCCACCCTCGCGCTTAGCACGAGTAAGTGGATTTGGGCTTGGCGCCAGTCGTGCCCTGAGCCTGGCAAGAGAGAAACATCTCGCTTAGCGAGTTAATCTCGCGCTTAGCGCACGACCTTGATTCTTGTGCTCTTACAGATTCCCTTGTCACACTAAGCGCGCTGAAGCTGCGCTTAGCAGTGGATACGCGCTGAGCCCACAAGGTTCACTTAGCGCGACTGCTCCTTTTAGCACTTCAAGATTTTAGCCTCTTTTGACCTGAAATTGTACAAATTTTATCATTAAATCACATGGAAGATACTCTAAAGACAATTATTCAAATAAAACAAGATTTATATACAAATTCCTACTAAATAACTATAAATTGGGGAACTATACAAGTTTTAGAAAATGTTTTCTATACAAAAGTTAGTCGTATAAGACGACTAACACCATTCGTCAGGAAATAGCCTGAGTGTGTCCACGCGACACTCACACTCAGAAAAACTAGGCAGCAAGTGTCGAGGTCATCCTATCGTGCACATGCAACTCCCCCACCATGGTGATTAGCCTGAGTCACAAAGGAGTTCCAAACCGAGTGATATGCCCCCAAGTACAAGTATTTTCCCTCATGAAAAACTACAAGTACTTACTGACAAAGTTTATACTATTTCATGCAGTATGAAGTATAAAACATGGGCACCATCAATGTACTGACCATGGATAATTAAAGATTCTAAATCATCTCCCACCAGAGATGCTTAAACCTCTTTAACCACTCTATTTCCCCCACTAGGGGCATCCAACTTGGTCACTGCACCCCTCATGTACATACACAACATACATCATCACAATGTCATTAACATCATCTCATCTCAATATCATCATCAACATCAACATCATCTCATCTCAATGATATTCTCAACATCAAAATCATCTCATCTCAATCTCACCATCAATATCAATATCATCTCACATCAACATTATCATAAACATCAACATCATCTTATATCATCATTATCATTATCATAAACATCAACATCATCTCATATCATTATTATCAACGTCATCAGTAATTGCATTCCACGTATATATACATATAAATTTTATGCCCGGGATTCACACTCCTCGGGCCTCAGATAACATAAGTCTTATACAACAACAATATCATTAATATCATTCACAATTTCAATCTTCAATAACAAATAAAGCGCATCCCATTAGTCAAAAACATAATTTTTCTTGAAAACCAACACGCAACAGGGATAGGCATATATCAATATAGTTGGGTTCCCTAACCCCAACTACCCTATCAAAGCAATAAACCAAAATAAACTCCCTTCACTTATCATTATCTCTCTGTCGAATCCTCTCTGCATTGTTCAGAGGTCTCTCGCATTCAAGTTTGCTGGTCCAAATGCAGATTCCTAGATACCAAATCAAAGACAATTTAGCATAGATTTTAAGGGTAAGGTTAATATCAACATTTGGGTCACATACCCATTCACTTTTTAAAAGGGACAAAAATGGTGTTTTTGGTTTCTACATCAAAGAGATGTCATTTTGAAATTTCGATCACGTCAATGTGATCGGGGTTTAGTGAAGGTCATGAAAACAACATCAATTTTATAAAAAGGTAACTTTCACAATGTCGTATTTTCAAGGGTTTTCAAAGGAAGTGTAAAAAATCCTATTACAGTACCCAAAACATAAGAGATACTGAGAGAAGCTCAAACTAACTAGGAGAAAAGCATAGAAGTCAAGGTTACCTCAAAGAAACTACGAAAGAAAGGTTTGAGAACTTGTTTCACTACCGAATCCTTGAGGTGGATTCTGAGGATCCCACTCCAATTAAAATGTTCCTCTCTGTGAGGTTGTCTGTCGGCAAGCAATGGCAACTTGTGGTGGCCACCAGTGGCCATAGGTGGTGGAGAAGAAGGATTTAGGGTTTGAGTGGGTGTTTGGAGATAAGAAAAGTGAAAAATCATGTTTTTCACGCTGAATAACGTATTAATAATCTGCAGAGTGTGACATTTCATGCTGAGCGCAATTTACTGGCTGGAATTGTGCTTAGCACGCTTGTCTCGCTAAGTGAGATGTCCAAAAGTGTTATTTTGCAAATCCTAACGATCAAATCTTGAAGAAGTGGGTTACGAACCTACAATATAAATTTAAAGGTGATCCAATGGTTAACAAGTACAAGATCACGGTTTTAACAAAACATGTTTGGGTAAAACTTAAAATCTCACAATTTCAACATAGGTGAATTAAACTCCACATAATCTAACATTCACATCAAGCAATCATACATTTCTAATTCACACGACACCTCAACCCATCCAAATCAATCAAATAACACAAGAAATACATTAAACATCGATTTTTGGTTAGCAAAATTTCAGGGTGTTACAATGATCATCTTCCCAATAGTTATCTTACTGAAGTAGAGAGTCAACACCTGACCCTTCACAATAAAGAACCCCGGAGGTTGTCAGCTAAGGTCATTGTATCTTTGTTCAAATCATCATCTGTTTTTGCAGATTTGCGGGTACATCTTTTTTCTCTTTGGCATTGGATTCTTTTTCTTACATAGTTGATTACTTTATTTTATTTTGTATCAGCTATCCTTAAGTTTTTTGGTATGGATTCCCTTGATTTTGCCAATGTTTGTTGAGAATCTGGTGGTATTGTTGGTAATGCCACTATTTTTGGTTCCGTCAACCGAAGCCCTCAATTGTGCCCTTCTCCAATTGATGTGGTACCTCCTGGTGATAAGAATAAAAGTAAGAAAACTAAGGGAAGCGATGAAGATGAGTCGACCTCAGAAAAATCTTTAGCAACTGACTCTTCATTAGTATAATACTCCTCCTCCCGACTCCCTAGATGCTCTGCCCTTGGTGCTCAGGAAATAATTTTTCAGTAACACTCACAACCCTCAAAACTTGATGTTGAATAACTCTATTTTGGACCTCAGCAAAGATGTCTTGCAAACATCCAATGTTTCATCAAATTGGGCCATGTTTTGCGACCTTCAGTCGAGGTCGACCGCTATTGCTCAGCATATGATTCTGAGAAATTCTTCAGCAGACCGAGAAGTGCTTAGCTAAAAAAAGCACTTAAAGGAATGGCGAGGGAAAGGGATCAATCCCTTCATGAAAACATTGAGTTGGAAACCAAAAACTCCAAACTGAAGATTGATATTAAGAAATTTGAGGACATAAAGGCTTCTTGGGGCTGAAAACTAAAAAGAGATGAGGACTCAGTTGCGGCATTGAAAATTGAGGTAGACAAGTTGAAAGAATCGGTGGCTAGGGCCGAAGCTGAGGTGGAGAAGGAAGAAAAGAGTACCAAATATTGATGAAGGATGCTCATGAAAAGTTGACAAAGAAAACAAAGCCGGTTTTGATAAGGTTATTCGGTAGGTGCAACATAAGTTTCAAATTTTGGATGTTGCGGAGTTTGACATCCTTGAGGATGCACATGAGTGTGTCATAATGTCTATTAATGACATCCCAGAAAAGACCCCCATTCAAGCCAACCACCCATTCCACCTACCAATACCCATTACCAATGTGACATTCGACGAAGAAGAAGAAAGGCAGCTCGATGATGATAAAGTGAACAACTAGAGTTTTAAGTTGTACTTGGCGGCCGCTGGTGCCTTTAGAATGTGGTCCTTTGCCTTTTATTTCTCTTGTTTTCCTTAGTACTTGTTATTTGCCTTTATCATTATCAATGAAATACGTCCATTTTCTACTATGCCTCATCTTATGCTTGGTTAATGTTTTCATATCATATTTCTTTCCAATTATCGCTTGTTCAAAAAATGTATTTAACTTAAGCATTATTTTATTAGTAATTATGGTTCAACCAAATATGGGTATTTGATGTGATGGATACCAGTACACTAATTGAGAATGCTTTTAATTGAGTAAAGCTATTCAAGAGGAGATCTTACAAATTAAAGTTAGGCCCTCAGTTGAGTGATGATACTTAGGAGATCTTTGAATGTGAAGGTTCGTCCTTCACCGAATAGGGGTATTTTTGGGTATTTGACTTTTGTCCTTAAGTTTAAAGGCTTGATCTTGGCGAAATAGGAGTGTTCGGGAGGGAAACCTTATAAGGAAAAATAGTACACCATTGAATACATAAGGTTAACTATAATAAAACTGGAGATAAGTGGAATTCCACATGCGCAACATGAGCTTTCCAGACAGTTCTTCTAGCTTGTAAGCCTCACCTTTAAGGTTTTGCCGAATTTTGAAGGGGTCAACCTAATTGGCTGCTAGCTTGCCTTCCCTGGAGTCCTTCCTTACATCACTTTACACCTTCCATACCAAGTCTCCTTCCAAAAATTCTCTTGGTTTCAATTTTGAATAAAACCTCTTGGTCATTCTCTATTTTCATGCTTCAATTGCAAGCCTTGCTTGATCTCTAGTTTTGTCAATGAGGTCGATTTCACCCTTTAAAGCATCAATGTTCCATGCTTCTTTGTAGTACAGTTGTCAGAATAAAGGCTCTCCCACCTCTACTGGAATAAAAGCATCAGTACCATAAGTTAGCCGAAATGGCATTTCTTTGGTGGTGGATTGTAGAGTGCACTGAATTCCCCATAGAACTTCTAGTAATTCCTCAACCCATTTCCCTTTGGCCAAACCAAGTTTCTTCTTCAACTCAGCTAAGATGACTTTGTTGGCTACTTTGGCTTGCCTGTTGGTTTGGGGATGTTCCACTAATCTAACTCGGTAGTTGATCCCTAACCATTTCACAAAGTCATTCAACTTTTTATCCATGGACTATAAGTCGTTGTCAATTATCACTGTGTGTGGGAAGCCGAACCTTGTGACTATATTCTTCCATAAAAGCTTCTTGACATTATGTGTCAAGATGATGGTTAGAGGCTCAACTTCTAGCGATTTTTGAAGCAATCGATTGCAACTAACAAATACATACATTGTCCTCTAGCTAGTGGAAAAGGCCCAAGCATGCCACCACATGGCAACTGCCAGGAGGAAGCAAGAATGAGTAGCTCGTCGACAGGTTGGTGAATTAAGTTGCCATGTTTCTGGCACTGAATGCACCTTTTTACATACTCAACATTGTCGATAATCAATGTCGGCCAATAATATTTAGCATTGAGTACTCGAGTTGCCATCATCTAACTCCCTAAGTGCATTCTGCAAATGCCTTCGTGCAACTCCCTGATTACATACTCAGCTTGCTCCCCAGTTAAGCATGTGAGTAAGGGTGTCGAGAACCCTTGTCAGTAAAAATCTCCAGACATCATGGCATATCTTGATGTTTTAGTTCTTAAAACCTTAGCATTCAAGGTGTCTTCTAGAAGGTTTCCTTTAGTCAGATAATCAATTATATCAATCATCCACTCCTTATCTTCCGAAGAGATGTTCATGCATTCATCCAAGTGTATACTCGGTTCTGGCAATCCTTCCTGTATTAGGGTTCGTAATTGACTAGTTCAATGTGCTTAACCTACAAGTCTTCACATTCGTCTTTTAGCTTCATAAAATCATGATAATACATCAAGAGTTAGGGTTTTTTGACTTGATACTCACCATTGATCTGTCTATCCGCCACCTTTGAATCACTCCAACATTTTATCTTTTTTGCTCCAACATCCATGGCTAACCTAAGACAGACTAGAAGTACTTCATATTTTGCTTGGTTGATGGAGGTTTTGAAGCCAAATATGACAGATTTCTCTAATGTCATTTGATTTGGTCCTTTTAATATGACCCTAGCTTCGCATCCTTTCCGATTAAAAGATCCATCCACATGTATCACCCACCATTAGTCTTGAAAGTGACTAGCTGGATGCAACATATTAATAAAATTTGCTAAGTATTGGGCTTTTATGAACCCCCTTGGCTCGTATTGAATGTCAAATTCTGGTAACTCAATTGGCCATGCCATCATTCTTCTGGCCAACTCAGGTTTTCTCAACACTTTGGCTATTGGACAATTCATCCTAACCACCACCCGATGACTTTGGAATTATTGTCAAAGACGTCTCGCTGCATGTGTTGGACAAGTGGCCTCAGAAATTTTAAGAAATGAGGGTTGAATTAAGATTTCGTTGACTATTCCTAATTGAAAATTTCCCTTTCTTAAATATTCCCTAGATTCAATTATTTCTTTAATTGTAAGTTACTCGAATAACAAATAAGGAGAAGTAAACTTAAAGAAATATAAACACGACATAAAGTAAAAGAGATTAAGGAAAGAGAGAATGCAAAACCGGATTTATACTGGTTCAGCCACAACCCGTGCCTACGTCCAGTCCCCAAGCAACCTGCTTGAGATTTCCACTATCATTGTAAAATCCTTTACAAGCAATGAACCACAAAGGACTTCCGTCCTTTGTGTTCAGTGATTACAGCCAAGAAGTTATTCCCACTTCTTGCAATGAACCCCAAGGAACATTGGTCCCTTGTGTCCAGTGATAACAACCAATAAGTTATACACACTTCTTGCAATGAACCCAAAAGACGTTGGTCTTTTGTGTCCAGTGATCAACCAAGAAGAAAATCCTGCTTCTTGCAATGAACCCAAGGAACGTTGGTCCCTTGTGTTTAGTTTTTGTAACCAAGAAGACCTTCTCTTGAAAACAGTCACCAAGAGTAGGTTTCTTGAAAAGCTTTTTGTAAGAATGGAGGAGAGGAAGAAAATAGAATAGCACAAGTTTTTGCCCAATGAACTTTTCTTGACAAAGCAAGTGTTGAATAAAAACTCTTAGAAAGATATTGAGAATATCTCATTTTGAAATTCTTGCCACGGTCACATATTTATAGCCATTTGATGGCTCTTGAAGAAACCATGTTAAAAGTTGTGACTTTTGGCAATTTCTTCAAAAACCAGTCACTTTAAGAAAGTTGTGACTCTTGGCAATTTCTTCAAAAACCAGTCACTTTAAAAGTTGTGACTCTTGACAATTTTTTCAAAACCAGTCACTTTAAAAGTTGTGACTCTTGGCAATTTTTCAAAACCAGTCAATGGTAATCGATTACTATAATGGTGTAATCACTTACACAGTTTATTTTATCAAAGGTTGTGACTCTTCATGTTCAATTTTGAAATTCAACGTTTCAGAACCACTGGTAATCGATTACAAATATTGTGTAATCGATTACACTATTTTGAAAATATTTTGTTACAAGTTGTGACTCTTGAGATTTGAAATTCAACGTTCAAAAACATTGGTAATTGATTACATGCCCATGGTAATTGATTACTACTTTGTAAAACAGTTATAAAATTGTTTTGGGCTTCTGGTAATCGATTACTGCCTTATGGTAATCAATTACCAGAGAGTAAAAACTCTGGTAAAAGATTTTTCTTTGAAAAATTATTTTGGACAAATTGTGTTATTCAATCTTTTCTTTGAAAAATTCTTTTTATACTTATCTTGATGTTTTTCTTGAGGTTCTTGCATATCTTGAGTTTTCTCTTGAATCTTCTTGATTTCTTTAATCTTGTTTGAATGTATCTTTAATAATCTTTGACATCATCAAAATAATCTTGGAAGCTTTGCTTCTACAGCATGAACTAATGGCAACATGACCTTTTCAATCAATTGGTATCGGGTTTTAGCATCATGCAAAACTCGGCTAACAAAATAGACAGGATGTTGGGTTCCTTCTTGTTTTTGAGTCGCTGCTCCACTTACGACTTTTCCAAAACCTGAAAGGTATATGATTAATTTCTTTTGTGTGTTCGGTTGAGTCCCATGTTATGTTTCTGGATCTATGCAAATATTTCTTCTAAATCACGAGCATGGGATTCAACTTCATTGGACTTGACCACTATGTCATCAACATATACCTCCATATTTCTTCCAATATGATCTTTGAATATTTTATCCATCAAACATTGGTATGTGGCCTTGGCATTTGTTAGGCCAAATGGCATGACTTGATAGCATTAGTTGGTTGATTCGATTATGAAGTTCATTTTTTCTTCATCTCGAGGGTGCATTTGAATTTGATTGTACCCTGAGTATGCGTCTAGAAAACTGAACAAGTGATGCCCTATTGCCCCATCCACCAGTTTGTCTATAGTGGGTAAAGGGTATGCATCCTTTGGGCATGCTTTGTTATGGTCAGTGTAGCCTGTACACATTCTTCATTTGCCATTAGATTTATTGACCATAAATACATTTAAGAGCCAAGTCGTGTATCACGTTTCTCGGATAAACTGGGTTGTGAGAAACTTCCTAACTTCTTCCTGAATGGCTCTTCGCCTTTCCTTCCCCACTTTTCTCTTCTTTTGTGATATTGTCCTGACATCTCAACACATTGACAGTGAACAGCAATGATAGTTGGGGTCTATGCTAGGCATATCTATTGTTGACCATGCAGACAAGTCGGCATTGGCATCTAAAGCTCAAACTATGAGTAGTTGCTTTGCCTCTTCCAATTGAGTTCCCGTAAAAGTCACTTGTCCTTCTTTGGCTCCCAATTGATAGGGTTTGGTTTCTTCATTTGGTTTTACTCTCTGGTCTTCCTCGGTCCTTGGGTCTAGATCCAAATTTTCCCCCTTATTCGTGCTGTCAAAGTTACCACATTAATTTCTTGTGACCTCAGTATTTCTTAAATACCAGTGAGTTTCAGGCTAACCATGTAGCATTCCCAAGTTTCCTTTTTATTCGCATGAATAGTGATGATCAACCCCTCATAGGATGGGAATTTCGTTGCAAGATGTAGGATGGATACAATGGCTCCAATGGCATTAATCGATGGCTGGCCAAGCAATATGTTATAAGAGGTGCTAGCATGAATGATAACTTACTTGACTATAATATCCTTGTACACAGTCTTCTTGGTGTTGAATCTTGTCAACAATTCTATGGATCCCTCGTGCCTACCCTTTCACTAGCAAATCCAAAGAACGAATCATCGTGGGGTTGTAGTGCTGACTCAAGTATATCCAATTGCTTAAAGGTGTTCCAAAACAAGATGTCAATCGAGCTCCCCTAGTCTAAAAGTGTTTTCCTTACCAAGCAATTGGTCGCCTCGATGGTAATGACCATGGGTCATCTTCTTCAGGATCAATACCCTTGAAGTCTGCACTTGTGAACATTATGTCGAGCATCTCAACCATATTTCGCGTGGCCACCATGTTTACAAATTGAACATTGTGTAAATGTTTCTTCTTGGGCAAGGAGGTGTATTCTCCACCTCCAAAACCATCGGTGATGTTGTTTAGAATCCTTCTAGGCCAATCCATTTTTTCTTCCCTTTCTTTGGAGTGACTACTTGGTCGTTCTTCTCTTTTATGCCTATCTTGTCCTGGGGCACGACTTTTGTCTTGGTCCTGGTACTTGGAACCCTAATGTTGAGTGAACGGTTTGTAGACAAAGTCTTTCAAACACCTTTTTTTATTGAAATCCTCAATTTTATCTTTAAGTGTCATGCATTCTTCCGTTAAGCAACCTTTATTTCTATGGTATCAACAATGCTTTGAGGGATGATCCCTTGGTGGAGTGTTGGCACATTTCGACACTGCTAAAACCTCAGTAGCAAGGGCTTGCTCCAAGATCCTTGATTTACTAGCATTAAGGGGATTGTAGTAGTTGTAGCGAGGTTTAGGAGTTCCGCACACATATTCTTTTCCTTTTTGAATATCTCTCTCCACCTTCTTTTTTGGACCAGGTACTTTGTTTCTTAGTTGTCGATCATATTCAATGAACTCCTCCAACTGCATGTACTTAGTTGCCCGACAATGAAGATCACCAAGGTCTGTTGCTGGCTTTTTGCAAAGACTATTGACAAAAGGACCGGGTCATAATCCCGTAACCAGGTGGTGCATAGCAACTTCTGGATCAAGGTTTCAGATATCTAAAGAAACTTTTCCAAACCTCTTCATAAAGGACCATAATGTTTCCTTCTTTATCAGTCGCAAACTGACCAACACTACTGATGTCAAGTGGATTGGTCGTCTAGTTGTAAACTGGATTCCAAATCCAGCCATCAAAGTCTCAAAACAATCTATGGAGTTTGGCAGGAGCCAGGTGAACCAACTTAGTGCTTTCCCTTTAAGGGAAATAGGGAATACTTTGCATATGATAGCATCATCCATTGTATAGAGTCCTACTTATGCATCATAAATGTCAATTTGTTTGTCAGCATCGGTGGTACCATCGTACTTATCTAGCATCATGCCTTTCCCAGTAGGAGGTAAAGGTGTATCTATGATACCAACCACGAAGGGATTCCTAGGATCAGGAACAA
This sequence comes from Glycine max, assembly GCF_000004515.6. Classification (NCBI taxonomy): domain Eukaryota; kingdom Viridiplantae; phylum Streptophyta; class Magnoliopsida; order Fabales; family Fabaceae; genus Glycine; species Glycine max. Next base: position 26,631,465 of record NC_016088.4, read on the forward strand.
GGGAAAGTTATCTAGCATCATGCCTTTCCCATTTGGAGGGTGTTTTGATCAATGAGGTAAAGGAGTGTTTGAGGTACTCAGCATGGCTGAATACTTGAACACTAGTAGGGAATTCCTAGTATAAAGGAATTCCAAGTGTTCAGGTATCTGGTCATGTCAAATACCTAAACACTAATAAGGAATGGTTTGGGGAACTACCATTGTTATGGAATTCCCAATGTTCAAGTATTCAGTCATGCTGAGTACCCGAACACTAGTGAGGAATAACTTGGGGAATTCCTAGTGTCAAGGAATTTCAAGTGCTTGAGTATTTGATCATGCGAAATACCCGAACATTGGTGAGGAATGGCATGAGGAATTCCTAGTAACATGGAATTGCAAGTACTCATATATTCTTAAACATATTTTTATATATTTAAATTATCTTAAACATATTTAAATTTTTATATATTTTTGAACATATATTAGATGTACAGATATTACATCTAATATATTGTAAAATACTTTCTTCGATCTTAAATATATAAAAAAAATCGATTCACATTAATTAATAAAACTAATTAGTATCATTTAATAATAATAGTTTTATTAAATATTTTTTAAACTCCCCTTCTTTAAAACTTATGAAAAAAGAGTCATTGATCATTCAATCTCAATTAAATGAAAAATATCTAGACTACTATTTTATTAAATAGGATAAAATTTATTAAAATTTACTTATATTTTATACCAACATACATAAGTTGTGTTTTTACTTATATTTAAAAATCAAAAGGAGTAATGGAAAGCATAAAGATTTAAATATGATTTTCATATAATATCATTTTTTCAATTTATTACCTAAATTTATTTTATTTTATTACCTGATATTTTCAAAATTTTGATTTTAATATTTAACGTTTGTCTTAGTCCGTTAAATGATGACATAACAAACTAAGTGTCACATCATCAATTAAGTAATGATATAACAAGTTAATGAAAGATCACATCATTACTTAACAAATTTAAACTAACAGCATATATAAAAGTAAAAATTTGAAAATATATAATAGTAAAATAAAATAAATAAAAATATATTTTTAGATAAAAAAACTAAAAAATATATATTAGAAAAATATATTTAAGAAAAAAAATGATTAAGCTTCCTAGGGATTTGTAACATAATAGTGCACAGAAACGCAAATTGAGAGAAGATAACTTTAAATTTTAACCCACTAAATTAACTTTAACAAAATCTTTATTGGTATTTGTCATTAAAGGTTTATATAGCATAAAAGAAATTGATATACAAAAGTATTTTGGTGCGGCGTGCTCTAGTTACAATCCTCTTCAAGTCTGAATGAATATAGAATGAAAAGGCTCGAAATACAATGTACAGTAAAGTCCAATCACTAGTCTTTTGCTACATAGATCGGTATACAATGTTAGCTTCAATCAGAATCTATGTGCCATGAAAAATATACTCTAATTTGTGACTCATTTCATAAATTAATGGCTTGTACCTATCACATTCAGCAAAAGTTGCGGCTAAGTATTGACATAACAGGGTATATGCTTTTTTTCCTTCATGGGTCAAGAAACAATGACACGGGGGGAGCATGCATCGTACAATAAGTGGCTTCCAAAAACCTCGCCGAGACAAAGCATTTCTTTCCTAAAGCCGCAGTGTTGATCATTGATGCTGCAACACATTCAAACCATTTTCTATAAGCTGTCTCGTTGTATATTTGGCTGAAAACTATGAAAATGAGTATTCCATTTCCATTAAGATAAATGGTTATTGTGTAGTAAAATGTGAAGGTAATCCCTTGGCGTGTTGACTTTCCATCTCAAGAACCATTAAGGATTTCTGCCTCTGATATCTGTTTCTCTTGGCGGCTAATGCTGCATGAGAAAACATAAAATGGTCAACACTTAGTAGAGAAATTTAAGCATCAAACATACCAGAGATCATTCTAAACCCAAACATTTGTCATTTTAAGGAATTTAAATGGTTCCATACTGAACAAATAGATTTAAGGACAGAATGTGTCTATTAGCACTCCTAAATGTTCACTGCCACTCCTATTTAAGTAATTTTTGTCTAAAATATCCCTTTCATCTTTGTTAATTAAATTAATGAGAAGGGTACTTTAAGTAAAAAAAAATTATCAATTAGAACTGGCAATAGACGCAGGGGAGTGATAATAAACAAATAGGAGCAGCAATAGACATATGGAACTTCAATACAAATTGGTGGGTACAATGTACAAGGCAACTACAAAAAATGGAATTAAATCGCTTCTCCTTATGTAGACTATTGGCTCCTATAGAAGATAAAAAGCAAAGCATATTAAGTATCAGTGACCGAAATGGTAAAACCAGTTAAAATAGAAAAGATGCACAACAGAGTAAAAACAAAAAAACTAGAGACAAAGAATCCCAGCAAAGATGTACCAGTTATTAAAAGTTAATGTAATTTCTCTAATAATTTGAAAATGACCTGAGAACGCGTTTTGTTGACAACGTGAAATCAAAACATAAGCTTTTAATACCTAGGCCAACTTTCAGTCCTCTTTTTACCTTGATTATCATTGTCACATAGAGGGGCCAATGCCTTAATGCGTGCTTTTGGAAAATCATAGCCTTTGTGTGGGTAAATAAATTGTTGGAGATAAATAGGTGTAACAGACAATTTCACCATGATGCTTGATTTCTCTCTACATTTAAACATGGTATCTAGAGCCTAAACAAGAGGAAACCCTAACTGGTGGACCCACTGCCCTCTGATAATTTTTTTGCTGAAACCATATTTCTCTGGCAGTTTTCGGCCCCCTGCCATCATGCCATGTACCTCTTCTAGCAGTCACAAATGCACTTTCTGGCAACTACAGGCTTTTATACTGGCAACAACCAAATAGGGTGCACACCATCACAACCAGCCTATCCCCACCAGTCAAGCTCTCATGTACCTCCAGACATGTCAATTCAGGCACCGTGCTATTCAAATTGAGCATTATTCATCATGCTTTAGTTTTTTTGTTCACTGTTTGTTATCTCATTTAATGAAATTCCATCATTTGTTACTTCTTGGGATTGATGTGGCATAGTCAAAGAATGGTATTATGATTTCCTAAAAGGAAGTATGGGCACTCCCTGTGGATCATGCCAAGTGTCAACTGTTGCTAAGTCAGGATGAGACACTTTCAAATCCAAAATGTATAGAAGATTGGTTAAGAAACTGAACTATCTCACTATTAGTTGTTTAGATATCCTTCATAACTCTTCCTGTGAAGGATAAAATAATGTAGTAACTCACATCCTAAAATATATCAAAGAAGCTCTAAGGAAAAGGTCTCTTGTATGAAGACAAGTTCATACTCAAGTTGTGGGATACTCTGATGTATATTTGGGCAGGCTCTCCTATTTGTAGGAGATCCACTTCAAGTTACTAAATTTTTGTTGGTGATAATTTGATTTCCTAGAAAAGAGCATTGCTGCAGGGTCAAGTGCAAATGCAGAATATCAAGCCATGGCTTCAACCACTCATGAACTCATCTGGCTGAAATAGCTATTTAAAGAACTAATATTTGGGAAGGTTACAAAACTGACGCTCATTACTTATTAGTAACAATCAGACAACCCTACATTATCACCACAAATCTGGCGTTTAATGAGACAACAAAACACATTGAGATTGATTGTTATTTTATTCAAGAGAGATTCTTACCCAGAGACATCATCACTAGTTTTGTCAATTCAAATAATCAAACTAGCAAATGTTCTCACCAAGTCATTGAGAAGGTCCTCGAATTAGTTATATATGTCATGAGCACGCTCCATATGATTTATATGCTCCAACTAGAGGGGAAATGTTAGAAATATTGTAAATAGGGAAATGTATTGTATGTATATTTATCTGTATTTATGATTCTAATTCTAATTATTAAAAAAAAAACTTCGCTTTGTAATTCAGCCACTTGTGAAACATATGTTCCTTACTTCTTCAATTATCATTTGGAAATTCTACACAAGTGTAATAATTTTCCTTTGTCCTAAAGATTAACATGGTAGTTAACAAGTTATTTATTGTACTTTGATTCCAAACACCTATCTTAGAAAGCTGGGTTTAGACCTAACTCAACCCCAAAAGCTAACTCTTATGGTGAGGGTTGTCCCACACTTATATACTTTATCTTGACACTGTCTCTGGCCAATGTGAGACTTGAGTTTTTTCAACACACCCCCTCACACCCAGAGCACTTTTGGGCTTGATGTGTGGATAATATGATATGTGACCCCTTTTTAATGGATCTAAGATAGACTTTGATACCATCTTACAATGTGAATTTGGATCAAATACAACCCCAAAAGCTAACTCTTAGGGTGAGGGTTGTCCCACAATTATATACTCTATCTTGGCACTATTTCTAGCCACTGTGGAACTTGAGTTTTTTTCAATAGGAATGACTATGTAGTTTTAGAATTAATGATTAATAAAAAAATAAATCAATCAACTCTTGCTAATGAATTTGAGATCTAATGATAAAATTAACTTGCTAGAGCAATTGAATGAATGAAGAAATGAATTTCTTAAGTTATTCACTAGGTTAAATATTCGTAGTAGCATATTAGAGTTTAAATTAAAGTAATATCATACTCTAGAGTTAACCCAAAGCTAAAATAATGGGGGGAAATATTATATTATTCTTCTAGTTGTTCTTAAAATTAAAAGATGTTACTTGAAGCTATTTGGACATAAGGAGTATTGCTGGATGTCAACCTTGATCTGGTAAATTTATTTGACTAATTTACTACCTTGATCAGTAAATAAGGAGTATTACTAGAAGCTAACCTTGATTACTACATTAATTTGACAAATGACTGGTCTTTTATATTTAAATTAGAGAATTCAATTTAATTAATTAAATGAATACTTATGAGTGGAATATGTATGTGTACATACACACACATATATATACACAAAAAAAACTACGGTCCCTCGTGTGGGCTGTGCAGTCATAACAATAAAGACTATTTTTTAACAATTGGGGTCCAGTGTCAAGAATTAATGGTAGTAGGTTGCTTCTCAATTTTTAAACCAAAAATAAATTCTTCAATGCAACTCAGTTTTTCTTTTCTATAAACATGATGGTGCATAGTTCAAACAATGGTGTGCGGGCATGAGATTGAAGCTTATTGACAATCTACAACAAGGATAGACCAAAATGTGGCTCTACAACATATAATAAACAATGGAACATGACTACAATAACACAGCATAAAAGCCAAGGTAAAACCAGATTTGTCAGTACTAGGCCAATTATGGTGCATTAACACTACAATTAAGAAAAAAGGAAAAAAGAAATGATAAAAATAATATTAATTAATAAACTGGAAAAGCATAACAGTCCATGGGTACAACAAACAATTAACAACGAAAATATTGCAGTTTCTTGACATGCAAGAATCACAAATAAAAATACTTCATAAAAATCAAATCCTATTTTCTTAAATAAGATTTAATTTTGATTTGCTGACCACATAAATTCTTTTACTTTTTCACTATCAATGAATTAATTCTGCTACCATTTAAAAAACAGTTAAAATTTTAACTGTTTGTAACCAAACCTTTTGGTTACTAGAATAAATAAAAATTCTAATGTGTAACATAAAAGAGAACAAACCACAACACTAAAGTAATTAAAGCCATACCAGTTGGCTTAATAAAAACTTGACAGAAGAAAATCTTAATGAAATCATACTTACATGTTAATTCATGAGGTAGAGCAAAGTCATAGTCATTTCTTCTCCTCCTAATGTAAATATAGACCAGCAGCAGTATCACGCAGAAAACAAAAAGACAGGACAAGCCTATTGCAATTTTACCCTGAGTAGATAATTTGCCATTCTCCCAAAACATAGGACAATCTGGCAGAGATGGTACACCACACAGACCTTTGTTTCCAGAGAGACTGAACACAAACAAATCAAATTGAAGATGTCAGATTATTTCTCATTGAATTATATAATTACAATTAATTGCAGCTTTAATAAGTACAGGCATGGCATACAATCCTTTGGTGATATTATTAGAATTTGGACTTAGAACCAAGTGGCAAACTCAACCCCACAAAACTGGCTTGTAAGGTGAGAATTACCCAAGCTTTATAAGGACTATATTGGTCATATCTCTAGTGATGTGGGACCTCAATCCACTGAGAGCCAACGTCCAGGTAGCTGACACTATGAAGTTTCACTCATTCTTTCTGGACAGCCCCTCCTTAGTACTTAGGTAGCCTTTTCTAAGACACTAGCAACTAGCATTGAAAGGCAAAGGCCACAATTAAAGAAGGCTAGGGGTAACTGCAATTAGGTGATTTTCCAAAAGATATACACTTTTGTACCTATTACAGCCTAAGCAACTCAGGCCACAACTAATGCTCTGATTAATTACCATAAGGAAAAAATGTTAGTAGGAGCATCCATGTCAGATTTGAAATGGGTAATCGTCTGATTTTGTGATTCATAAGCATACTTTTCACTTTTTAGTAAAACAAAGCCATTGCATAGTCAGTCCTTTAAAGATTGAAGGTAAATCAAAGTTGAGGATTTCTAAAATCATCAAATTTACTTCAACTTGCATGAATAAATCAATTTGGATATCTTTAGATAAAAAATGATTGTACAGGCAAAAAAACATTGAACAATGGAAAGAGACAGAAGGGAAGGAAACTTTAAGTAAAGATGACATCATGAGCCTACATGGGTGTGGCTCAGCTAGCAGTTTATTTTAAATAAGTACACACAGACAAACACAAGAGAAACAGACAGGACCTCAAAGATAATCAAGTATGGAAGTCGTGTAATATTTCAATCTTAACACATTATCCAGAGGATTAAAGGACTAAAAATATGGAATGAAAAGGTCATACTCAATAGCTCCACCATGCACACCAATCGAATAAAGTTGCTCTGGTACTCGTCCTTCCAATAAGTTACCATTCAGTAGCCTGACATGATAAAATGTTTTAGAAAAACAGACCAAAGTAAGCAAAAATTGTCAGGTGGGTAAAAGGAACACCTGCTTAAGACTCACTAGACGTAAAGTATTGTCTACCATTTCTTTTCTACAATGCCCAACCACTTATGAAGAATAGCAGTTTCATTGACGACTTAGGAACTTAAAAACAAAATTAATAGCTTTTTTCATAATGAGGTAATAATATAAGATGAAGTTTAATGCAATGCTGAATAACACTTATAATTACAGAAATCAACGCACAAATTTTTCTATTTTGATCCAGTAGTTCCAGATTCATTACAAAAGAAGTAATCAGACCAAGTTTAATATTGAGAACATGATGTGGATGCATTTGTGGGGAAACAATATCAACAGAGAAAAAACAGCATGGTTAACATCTATGCTCCAGCTTGAGGGGGAGTGTTAAGAATCGTTCAGAATAAAAGGGTTTTAGTATGTATATGGGTTTGACCCATGTGCTTGTCTATACTTAACCTAGTAATTTTAATTTGAAGGGAGCTACACATTGTAGAGTACCCAATTACAGTTTACTCATATGCCCCCCTTCTCTCTCTCTACAATGGGAATAAAAAGGAACAGATAGTGCACAGAAGCATGAATAGATCAAGAAGAGAATGATTTTAAGTTAGAACATCAGTGCATCTGCTCTCAACTATAGATTTATCTTTTTATATTCTGTATTTTCCATTCATGTAAAGAGCTAATCTCAGTTGGTTTTGGTTTTATTAGTAAAAAATCATCTCTATCAGATTATAGCACCTAATTTATGTCACCTAATTTATGTCTCCACACCACCATTATCTAAGTATTTAAGAAAAGGGCAATCACAATAAATATAAGGGTTTTGCTATAATGAGGCTGTAAGAAATAATATGAGATCAATAGCCTTATTTAAGAAAGAAAGTATTAAATGTTTATAATTTTCATTTAATATATTTTTTTTTATCCCATACTTGGGTCCTAAAGGCACACGTCAACAAAATCCTAAATATAGTGCAGTAGGTACTTACACGAGCTGCAAACTTGAAGAGGCAATACTATCTGGTATGGGGCCTGTTAACTGATTGTTGGACAAGTCCCTACAGTATTTTTCAAAGAAAACAATTAAAATATTAGATACATAACATTAGATTTATTTATTGACAGCTGAATTGTAATATTTACACAAGTTATTTTTTTTTATCAGCAAATTTACACAAGTTATTATTTTCATTAAAACAATTTACACCATTAAGTGGCTCCAGAACTTACCATGTGGTTTTTCCTTTCTATTCCTAAAATTTCTCTAAGCCATGAAACATAAATTATCTTATTACTCAAAAACCCGATAGAATTAGCAAATTGATTTTTTATTGTTTGGATAAAAAAATAAAAATAAAAAGGCGTTTAAAATTTTTAAAAATGACTTGTTTGTTGGAACTTGGAATAAGGTACTTACGCAAGAAAATCATAAAACATATATTACACAGATATATGATAATATTCCAGTAAATATCCATTTTGGTCATTCATTTATAAATGAATAATAATGCAACAAATTGGTCATTCAATCTCAATTTATGCTATCAAATTGTACCTTATAGTAGCACCAAATTGGTACCTAAAAGGACAAAACTGATGGCATTTAACCAGAATGATCTATACAATATTTGTAAAGGTGATAATTTCATTGCTTCTCAAAAGGCATAATGGACATTTTCTCTTCAATATTCAGTACAATAGCAAAAGTAAATGAAAGAAATATCTATTACAAAATATGAATTTTAAGTGGATAAACTTATCTTCAACTAATCAAACAAACGACTCCAGTCAGTTGAGTTCTATAAAATATTTTGCATAACATTTAGAAAAACAAAAGCCCAAAACTTACAGGTGTATCAGGGATTTCTGACCAAGTCCAGAAGGTATTTCACCCACCAACAAATTAGAACTCAAATTCCTGGAAAATTAAAGAGAAGTTACCCGACCATAGAAACCAATATAAAAATTACTAAGTTTGTCTTGGAAAACACATATCAAAAGCATAAACTTAATGAATTACAATCTACTACAGAAGTATATGGGCATCTAGATACAAAATTCCAGCCAAGATGCATGTACAACAAAGCTGGCACAAAAATATTTAAGGAATTTTATCGGTGATTTAAGAGCAGAAACAATTTAGAATAGTGTGCATTTATCAAGTATAATGCAGGAAAGGTGTTAACATATATCATGATTGTGCCAACATGATGTGTCATATCAGAATATAAACACAGTAGCCACTGCAAAGAAAACAAGTTTGGTTGAAAGTACCAAAGCTGATCATATAAAAAATGAATAATCATTTTAATGATGGTTATCAAACTAGCAAGTGAACTCGTAGAATTTTACAACTTTACAATTTTAGGTTGGGAAATCAAGTTCACTCACTCACAAACTTGTTTCTCTGAAACCAGCAATCTATTTGTGAAACCAGCCACACAATCAAAGCATTTTCTGCATATTGTGATCCCAGAAAATCCAGGTTGTGACTCATGAAGGAGAAAATTGTTGTTGCAAATCCAGGTCATGACCCTTGAACCCAAATGCAGGATCAAATCATTTCTTCAAATCTGTTTTAATCTGTGCTTGCAAGTTTCAAATATAACCAAGTTTTGTACGTATTCTATTTCTGCTCCACTTCCATGTGTGTTCTGTGTTTTTTTTTATGTACTGTTTGTGCTCAAGTTCTATCATATTCTGTTGTCTTTTATGTATTTTCTCAACTGACATTTATGCTTGTTTTATTGGGATGATGAGTAACTAAGCACAGTTCTGTTTTTTGTGTTTCATTTCCCAAGGTAAAGTTAGAATATGTTTTCTTGTTCCCATTGCAGAATGTCCAGTTTAGCTCTATTTGTGTTCAGTTTTTTTCATTTTGGTGTTAATACTTCTATTTATTTCATGTTAGAAGGAGTGACATGTGTAAGTCATTAAAGGTGAGAGGATAAGGACTAAAGGTTTTGTTGATTTGGAATACTTACTAGAAGACCATTTTTCATTTTTTTTAAAATATGATTTTTGCATTGTTAAACTTTTATGAGTTGAGTTTTTTGAAGCTCCATAAACAAGAAGTTTGCATAGACTGTTGTGTTTGCCAACCTTGGTTCTGATAGAAGAAACAAGTATAAGCCAAGCAAAAGATAATGAGAACACAATAATAGCTGCAGACTATGACCATTGCTTGAACATATAAACCACAGAGCACCTCAAAACATTTTAACCACGTGATGTGAAAGATGACTAGCATATGTAAAACATTTGGCTGCTGATACTTACAGGCTTACCAAATCTGACAAAAGACTAATCTGATCACTTATGGACCCTTTCAAGCCTTGACTGCCCAAATCACTGAAATGAAAATTAAAACAAGGATAAAATCAAAGCAGCTTTAGGAGAGGAGATAAATCATAAATGATTGGAGAACTATTGTCTGAAATGGAAACAAATTGTAACTTCCACCATTTTCTTTTTCTTTTTCTTTTTTTTTTCTAGTTTCAGAGTGCATGAACTGAACCCATAAATCCCCTACCTACCAAGCCATTTAGGGTAAGGAATATATTGATAAGCCCAAAAAGTGATTGACAGAATAATTTAGATGAGGGAGAAATACTATTTTTAGTTTTGTACAAAAATAATAAGAAGCCTTTCTGATACAATGATATGGCCAGAACATATCAAGAGCACTTTAGACTCACCCACCCCTCTTTAGTCAGTATATTTAGCACATGATAACTACCTCACTGACCACCACAGCACCACTAACCAGGGACGGATCCAAGGGAGGGCAAGCAGGGGCTTTGGCCCCCCTCTCCCTTAGGACCCTTTGTGTATATATGAGAAAAAAAATAGAAAAATTAAAATTTGAAAAGTATTAATAAAGGAAAATATATAAGAAAAATAGTTTTTTTGAGTTGATATTTGCTTTAAAAAATTTTAGTAGTAGATCATATCTCTAATTTTGTCCATAAAATCAATAATAAAATATTTTTTAGACTTATTATTTATTTGAAGTTAAATATGTAAATAATTATGTAAAAAAAAAATGTGGTCCCCCCTTTAATACACTTCTAGATCTGTTCCCTACCACTAACCTTACACAAAGTTTCAAATGTCAATTATTAAGAGACTTTACGTAGCCATAATTTTCTTTCCCATAACCAATTAGAAGATCAATTGCATAAACTAAGAGAATGGAAAGGAATGCATACATTTGACTTATCACCAGAGTGGTACTATTCTTACTCGTACGGCAGGTAACTCCCTCCCAAGCATCCCAATTAGTAGGAGCACAAGGATCACCATTCCAACCCATTCTTTCAGGTACTCGAAATGAATCCTTCAATGCTTTCATGGCAACCACTGCACCCAAACAAAAAAAGCCATTCACTTACCACAATTCTCCAGTCAACAAAATCTAAACCAAGTCCCTCCCTTCCCCATTGTTGTAAATAAAAATCATTAACAAAAAAGAAACACCAAAATAATTGGTAAGTAAATATATTTGCAAGAAAATAAAAAACCATAACCCCCTAACCAAATTTTCAAAAACGCACCAATTCATGACAACAGTTCACAGTGGCACACACAAAGTTAATACCAAAAATTTAAAAAAAAAAAAAAAATCACATACACCAATCACCTAAGTAATCGGAAACCATATTCCCACAAAATTGGCAAACCATAACACCCTAACAAAATTTCCAATAACACACCACCTCATGACATCAATATTCCCACAAACAAAATTATTAACAAGGCGCCAAAAGAAGAAAACAAAATCAGATTACTTTTAACCACCAAAGTTTCCAAATAGGCAAGCTCTTAAAAAAGAAAACCCCCCATCTCAAAACATCCGTAAAAAAATCATAAACAACACACCAAATCAAGAAAACAAAACCCGATCCCTTCGAAACATCAAAATCACAAAAAATTTAAATAAATCAAAAGCATAATTCTCAATCCCCCAATATCCACAAAAATATCAAAAAGTCAAAAAAAAAAAAAAAACACCCACTCACCTTGTTCTGGAACAGTGGAAGGATCACTGGGCACCAAAGCGTAATTCTCAATCCCACAAATCAGAGGCGCACCCACCACCCCCACAAGCTTCACACTCAACACGCTGCTACTTAAATTCTTCACAGTGTGATGCCAAGTAAACGCAGCAAAACCTCCTACTTGCTTGTATATATCAATCCTAGTCAAATTATCATTGTTGATATACACATCAAACACTCTTTCCCCCACCCTTCTCACCCTTCCTTCAATCTCTGCAAAATGCAGCCACACCAAGTAATCGAGCTTCGCGTCCACGCTCAATTCGTACTCCAGAACACCATCACCCTCCTCCGCCGTCACCGCCGTCATCGCCGCGCTCTGGTACAGCTTCTCCGGGAAGTAATTTGGCTTCTGCTCGGTCCCGCTGATACCGCTCCGCGTCGACACGGCGCGGACCTTGCTCCGGCCGGTTCGGAAGTCGGAGTCCGACTGCCACGACCGCCCGAACCGGTCGGAGTCGTTGGAGAATCCCGGCCCCCACTGGTTGGACCCGCAGGAGAGTCTTCCATAGTTGACTAGAACAATGTCGTTTTTACCAATTGCGGCGGCGTCGTATGAGGCTGGATCGGCGGCGAAGAGCTCGATCGAGGAGACTACAGGAGGATCAGTGGCGAAGCTGTAGAAGCAAATTAGGGCTTCGGAGGAGGCGATGGTGGCGAAGAGGTCGGCGTAGGCACCGTTGCGGGCGAGGGACTGGGGCCACGGCGAGCGCCAGGAGAAGACGACGGTGGCGGCGACGGCGACGTCGAAGGAGGGAGGGTGGGACCGTCCGTCGTAGTTGTCGTAGACGACGAATGTGCGGAGGAGGTAGCGGGAGGGAGGAAGATTGGGGACGGTGTAGCAGTTCTTCTTGCCGGAGGAGATTGGGAAGAAGCGGAGGGTCTTCTCGTGCCCGTGCCGGAAGCGCAGCGGCTCCGACACGATCCCAGTAGCGCCGCCGCTGAAGTAGCGGTCGGAGAGCCACGTCGTGTTGAACTGGTCGGTGGAATTCGTCGGACTTCCGCAGTCGATGTGGTACGACAGACCTGTGAATTTTTTTTAAAAAAAAAACTATTAATTAAGAGTGTTAGTGAGAGAGAGTGTTTTGATTGTGTGTGAAGAAGCGTACCGGATGGGAATGAAGGAGTGGGAAGAGGGAGAGGGGTAGAAGTGGTGGTGGAGGTGGTGAAGAGGATGACGAATAAGAAGATTAGGAGAGTGAGAGTGTGAAAGAGAGACATTGTGTTTGTTTGTGTTTTACTTGGGGTGATGATGGTATGGGTGGAAAGACATAAAGGAGAGAGAAGTGGGTAATGTAATGTACTATACTAATCTAAATCTAAAATGAATGGGGAGAGAGAGAGAGAAGTGGGTATTTTATTTAATCATTATAGAATAGTGTTTGTGTGTATCTGTGTTCTTTACTTTGTCATTTGTGTGCCATGAGCTAGAGGGTAGAGGGAAGGAATGATAAATTTGGTGGCCAAAGTTTTGGCACTTTGAGTTTTGGTTTTCGGGGTTGCTTTATGGTGAGCTAGTGAATAGTGTATTTTGTGATTGGAGCTTGTGGTTGAAGGTGGGGGGAAGGGATAATGGGAGGGGCTACTAATCGTGTTAATTATACAAAACTGGTGGGGTTTGACACTGTTGTTACTCTACGTGAGTGAGTGAGTGTTGTGAGATATTGGTGAACTTGATGTTGAAATCCATAAATGGAGCTTTTTATGACAATAATGATATTGATGAGCTTTGCACGCACGTGACCAGAGCCAAGCCACCGTTCCCACTTCCCGCAACGAGAAACTCATCAATTATCAAACAACATTTTTAGATGGCAAATCGATAAGGGTTTTTAGAATATTGATTAAAAATTTATAAAAAAAATTATTATAAAAATATAGGATATTTAAAAATTATAAATAATATAATTTTGTATATCTAAATAAAAAAATTATCTTTTTGATTTCTTAATCAATATTTTAATACGCCTGTTAGGAAAACTATTTTCTAAATAAGTGACTTTATTTATTTATACATTAAATTTTTTTACAATAATTAGGAGTATATATAATGGAAAGAGATAAGAAAAAATTGTGATAAAGAGAGATAAAACAAAATAAGAATTTTTATTATAAATTATACATAAAAGAGAGAAATAAAAGAATATGTGATAAAAACAAGTTATATAAATATAAAAATTGTCGAATATGAATGATATTCTTTCCGAATAGATTGGGAAAAAAGTATCTTTGTTCCCAATTGTCTAACTTCATTTGGTTAAAGAGGCTATTGTTTTTCAAAGAAGATACTATTCAATCCTTCGCGAAATGGTCCCTGGTCGACAATATTTAAAAGAGTCACTCCATCTTTAGAAATGGATTCTTTTTTTATAATTAGTTTTCTTTTATAAATTTTAAATCAGTGGGTTCTTGTCAAAATTTATAAAATTTTCTGGAATAAAATAGAAATTCAATATTTTTACATAATAGTATCGCTTAACACTTATAATAATTAGGCTTAAATGTAATTTTTATCTCCTTATTTTCAAAAATATGTAATTTTAATTTTTTATTTTAAAATAAAGAAATTTAGTTTTCTTATTTGTAAATTTCAAAATTTTACTTATCTTATTTTAAAATAGAAACATTTAGTCTTTAATTTTATAAAATTCATAATTTTGATCATTACATCAAGTTCAGTAAGTGTTGGTGAATAAAAAAAATTAACTTAACCTGGATCAAATTTAGTGATGTAACACGAGATAATTTGTTTAATTTACATTTTATAATGTTAATTTTCTAACAAGTAATGCTTTCAGCATGAAGAAATGATTAAAATGATAGATTTTATAAAAATAGAAGATTAAATATTTCTATTTTAAAATAGGAGATTGAATTTATAAAACTTTAAAAATAAGAAAAATAAATATCTTTATTTTAAAATAAGAGATAAAAATTATTTGAAAAATAAAAGAAAAAAATTACATTAGAACCTAATAACTACTTCTATTTAGGTTTTTTTTCTCTTCTTTCTTTTGTTATAAAAATAAACAGAAAGTAGTTTTATCACTCATCTAAATTGTAATTGCATTACATTTGATTTATTGTAATCTCCCATTTATTTTTATTTTTTTAAAGACAGAGTAATAATATTATTATAGCTCAGTTCAAAGCTTGTGCCTGAACTTGATCATATCAACCGAGTACAAACGTTGAACACTCACCAATATAATAATGCAGCTACAAAATAGAATGGCAATTACTTTATCTACTTAAATTTTCTCTCAGCCAAAGGTCCTGGTCATAACAATAATCTTCCATTTACTAAAGGGACAACCAAATTTTGTCTGTAAAACATATACTTGTGGGCCAAATTGTTGGTTAAAAAGTCTCATACAAAGAAGTTAAAAAACAAATGTTAATCAAATGTTTTTTAAAGTATTGGTTAAAAAATTTATTTTAAATTTTTTTAATTAAAAAATAAAAAATTATGTTATTTATAAAAAAATTTACACTCTCATAATTTATATAATAAATATTTTTATTTTAATTCTTTAACTAATATTCTAAAAATACTGATTTATCATTTCCATAAGTTAAATGTTGATTAACCAGGCTAAACTTTTTGAGAAATGAACACATGATGTCAACCAATGAAATGATCATTCAATAGCCAATAAAGGCAGCCGGTGAATCGAGCGGCGGTGTCAGGATAGGCTGCAAATTCGCAATGTTATTTGCCAGAAAAAGCGGTGCAAGGAAATTTTAGGTAAGTTTTTAGGTTTTTTTTTAATGAGTTTTAATTAATCAAAATTACTTAATTTAAAAATACTATTTTTAAGATAAATATGAGACGTTCACAAATTAATTTCTGAAAAATAAAAATTCGAGTATAATTTCTAAAACTGCAAAAAAGCGATAAATTTTAAAGTAATTTAATGATAAATTAATTTCTAAATTTTACAACTTAATATCAAAATTAATCCTTAAAAATATAATTTATTTTCTAATTAATCATTAAACATTATAATTTAATAATGAAATAGTCTCACAAATTTAACAACAGGATTAATTTAATGTATTTTTTACACATTTAAAAATTAAATTTATATTTTTTATTTTTAGAGATTAATTTATTAAGACATCATATTTTTTAAAACAAATTTAACTATTTAGCATATTTTAAAAAAAAAAACACAGTATCATAGGTATTCAAAACTTGAAACCTAGAATGTTACTAAACTAAAACAATCATCCACTCATTCATTAGTTTTACAGTCTATTTAGTAAGATATTTTAATAGGTTATAAACTATTTTGCTTATAAGCTAGTTTGATATTAGATTTTATTTTGGTAATTTGTAATTTATTTTTATAAGTTACTTTTTTTCACCATGACATCTTGTACAATATCTATTAGTTTGAATAATGACTAATTTTTATCGGAGAACTTGATCACCTTTAATGGGTCTCTTATTTTCAATCATATTTTTTTATTTAAAAGACTCAAACTCAAGATCTTACTTAGGGACCAAACCTAAGACCACTTGGACCAGGACTTGTTGGTTTTACAAGTCACTTTAAAATTTAACTTCTAAACTTTTAACAAAAGTTAAATCTATATTGTTTAATTAATTCTTTAATTGATTTTGTAAATTTTCATTTTTAATTGATCTATAAAATTCTTATAAAGTGTAAAATATTTGAAAATCACCAATAAAAATTATGAACTAAATTATTTTTCAAACTAAAAATTTTATATATTCACAATTTTATATTTCTAATATTAACAAAGTATTTATATTTTTATTAATTAAATTACTTTTTCTTGATATTTTTAATATATATAGTATATAATTCATTTACTTTTAAGAAAATAGTAAAATGGAAGGAAAAGTTTCTTTTAGTGTTTGGATTTACATCAAGCAATGTAGAATAATGTTAAAATAGTAACTAATTTATTTTAGATAAATATTTATATATATATATATATATATATATATATATATCAATTTAATAGTCATGCATTGATGTAAAATATTTTTATATTGTTGTCCAATCACAATTCACCACAATATGACTTTTAAATTAATTATCATAAAAGTCAACAAAACTATCATATAGGATAGATTGCGATTGGTTGACAGAGTTAAAAATTTTACCGTGACAATGTATAACCTTTTTTCTCTTAGTTTAACATGAAAAATTTATTTTGCATTTAAAGTTATCATTTTTGTTGTAATAACTTTTTATCTTGGACTAAAAAATTTACATTGAATCAAATATTATTTTTTTCCTACACTCTCCTTATTTAACCAAGATCATAAGATTAATCTTTCTTTTAAGGCTATGTTTGGTAAAATTAGTTGATAAGTTAGCTGATAACCTATAAGTTATAGGCTATGTTATAAGCTAGCTTAAAACTTATAAGTTAGTCGAAAGTTAGGAGCTGAAAAGCTAAAAGTTAACTGATTTAATAAAAATCTTTGATAAAACTAAATGATAAATATCAAATAACGTAAAAGAACATATTTAATATTTTTTACATTTAAATTTATTTCTAATAACATATATTCTAAAAAAAGTAGCATAATAATTTTCAAATTTTGTATTATAAGAAAATGGTGATTTCATTTTTTTTCAAAAAAGTAAAATTAAATGAAATAAACTTTACTAAAATATTTTTTTTAAAATGACATTTAAATACTTTATTAATAATATTATTTTAAAACAAAAAAATAAAAGTGTTTTTTCTTTATAATTTATTAAACATTTATTTTTCTATTTATACAAGAATAACTTGGATGTATACGTCTCTTACTTGCATAGCTACGAAACATGAAACAAATCAAATCTTTTATTTAAAACTAATCATATACATTTGAAATTTCATTTAAATTTAGCAAATAATTGTAAAGTTAATATGATTCAAATAATTTCTAACCTTAAGGAACAGTGTGATGATGACAATTAACGAGTTGACTGTCATGTGTGTGTAATAATGGTAAATTAAATAAGAGAAGTTTTCCAAACAATAAAAAAAATTAAAGAGAGTTTTTAAATTGAATGAAAGGGTAATACAAAATTTCAAATAAAAAAAATAATAATAATATTGAGAACAAAAGAAAACCGGCTTTTAAGGTAGCTTATTTTCTATAAGCTACTTCAAGTGGCTTATTTTTCATGAGCAACTAAAATAAGCTTATATATCAAACAAGTTTATTTTGGTCAAAGCAACTTACAAACTAGTCAAAGGAACTTATAAGTTTCTCAAATATCTTACCAAACATCTAGAAGCTAGTTGATATAATTGTAAGTATTTGGTAACACTAATTGATAAATGTCAAATGGCGTAGGCTGACACATTTAATATATTTTACATTTGATTTTATTTCTAATAACTTATATTCTTAAAAGTAGGATAATAATTTTTAAATTTTGTATTATAAGAAAATGGAAAAGATTTGGTGATTTTACTCCTATTGCTTAAACTCAAATTTTTCATTTTTTACAAAAAATTAAAATTAAGAGAATTTTTTTATTATAATTATATTATTTAAAATAATTTTTTGACATTTAAATACTTTATTAATAATATTATTATACAACAGAAAATAAAAGTGTTTTTTTCTTTATAATTTTTTAAAACATTTATTTTTGTATTTATACAATAATAATTTGGTTTTATACGTCTCTCACCTGCATGACTATGAAACATGATACAAATTAAATCTTCTATGAAACATGATGGATACCCACTAGATAAGACCAACCCATCTTTATGGTTGTGACTCTAGTGTAAGACTTTGAGAAGTCCATAGAGACCTTAAGGAGTAGAACTCAAAGTGGAGTTAAGAAATAGTTACCAAACCTTCCATAGTTGATGTTAAGCTAGACAACCATAGAAAAGGTAAGCTTGAACCAAACCAAGAGAACTAGAATGTGGTAGAAATCTTTTTAGCTATAGTGAGTGCCTAAGAGGTATGATAGGTGATGGAGTAGAGTGACGATGGTAAGTGCCTAGCATATAGTTACCAACCTAGTTATGGTTTAAGCTTAGGAAAAGAGACCATAGAACCTTTTTAAGGATAAGCCTAGCTGAAGCCAGTAGAGGAATTGAATCTTTGGAAGTTGAGAAAAGTAAACAAACACCTTGTAAGAGACTTAAGACTAAGATCGCAGGAGATGTTGGTTATCAAACTACTTCAAGCATGGAATGAAAATCTTTTCTAGCAAAGACGAGGTAGTTTTGCCTCTTAAGGTTGAACCTAATTCTAAAGCCTTTAGTACAATGAATCTGAATAAGGTAAGATAAGTGACCCAGCTAAAAGCTTTTAGGAGATTTTCAACAATATGATTTTCTTGAGTTAGCAAGGGATAAACCACCTAAGCGTAGAGATAAGGGAAACAAACATAGGGCAAGGATATGAGAAATGGATTAGTATGTGTTTTAAGACTTTGAGGATTGAATAATATATTGCTTTTTGGCTAGTAACTAGAGCATATGGATCTAGGATGGGTAAGAAAAGAAAATAGTTGCTTGTAAGGGTTAAAAGAGGATTAGACATAGGAAAACCTTATACCTAAGAAAGGGTAGTAGGTGTTTCTTAAGTCAATATCCAACTAGCATAGTGTTAAATGACAAGGAACCTATAATGATCCTTGGAATCTGATTTTCTAGGAGAGAATAAAAATCAAAGATAGATGGTTAGTTTGAGAATAGTTTTAGTTTGAAGATCCCTAAGAATGAGATTCCCTTGGATCCTTAAAGTAAAGACATATAAGGATATGAGGTTATAGTTAGGTTTCAATTTTCAAGGACGAAAATCTTTTCAGGTGGGGGGATGTAACGTCCCTAATTTATGGACATTAGTAATATACAAAATAGGGATCTTTTATGGGGTAGTCTTTATATTTAATGCTAAAAGACGACTCTTTAGCATTGTTAATTATAGTTGTCTTATATTAGAATTGATGAGAATAGGATAATAGAACCCAAATCAGGAGTTGAGGCCCAAGGTTTACCAAGGCCCACAAAAGCCCACTACACACACATGCACGCACACACACTCATGTTTGAGAGGAGAAAGGATAGTTGAAGGAGAAAGGAAAGAAAGAAAGAAATAAAAAGAGTTAGAGAGAGAGAGAAGAAGAAGAAGAAGAAGAAGAAAATGAGAAAGAGCAGAGAACTAGAGACCTAGTGTCTTAAGCTCATTTCCACATGCTCCTAAAGGTTCCCCTTTTCTCTTTCCCTTAAGCAATTCCTTGAGTTTCTCATGATCATTTCCCTTTCTCATTTTTACACACTATTCGTGGGGTTTAGAGAGAATGATGATTTTGAGTTTTTTTACTTAGATCTAGAACTTTTATGTTGCGGTTCAGTGTTAGAAGCATTAGGGATGATTATTTGTGTGTTTAGTGTGAATTTTGAAGGTTGGGTATCCATTAATGGTGCTGGAAGTTAGAACTAAGGAGGAACTCACATTCCTATAAATGCAATTTTGGCTTAGCGACAATTTGCGGCTAAGTCAAATTTGTAGTAGAAAGAAAGTTTGGAGGAATATGGCTAAGCAACAATTTGTGGCTTAGCCATATTTGTGGCAGAAAGGAAGTTTGGAAGAATTTAGCTAAGTGGTAGTTTGTGGCTAAGCCATATTTGTGATAAAAAAGATGTATGGAGGAATTTTGCTAAGCGACAATTTGTGGCTTAGCCAAATTTGTGGGGGAACGGAAGTTTCGAGAAATTTGGCTAAGCAACAATTTGTGACTAAGCCAAATTTTAGGCGTAATGTTATTTAACCAGAGTACTATTTTGAGAGTTTCAAATGTGTATATAATTGTATTATGAACTATATAGAAAAAGTAAAGTTACTTTTATGAGGATTATTCTTTTGTTTTAGATATTACCTTTCAAAGATGAATGTGGATAATTATGAATCTCGTAAATATTGAAATAAATGTAGTAGGATTATCTATAAGATAAGTACTTTATTGCTAAGATGGTTGGATGATTATTGAAATGTTATATCTTGAGAATAAGAACTTGAATGAATTATCTAAATGCAATATTTTATTGATGATATGTATTATGTGAGTGTGGACTTGATGTTGGAATCGACCCTAGATATATTGAATGAGTTGTTGTTGTTGTTATAGTTATTGGTACATGTGTATGCATAGAAATATACTCTTGTTGTTGTTAGTACACGGTGGGTACACAGAAATAAACTATTGTTGCCACTAGTACACAGTGGGTGCACAAACATATGAGTAGACATGTAAGTTGAGGGTGCTAGGTGAGTTCTCAACCTAGTGTTGAAGGTTTTTGTAGTGGCTAATGGGAATGGTCATATAGAATAGAAGAGCGGACAAATCCCTATAGATGTATAATCTTGCAAACCTACAGAGGTAAGCCAATACTCACATTTGTCTATATTCAATAAAACTACACTTCCTCCATAGGGTTAGCCCAAGAGGCTCCCTGAATAGTCAGACTGTGAGCACCATGCAAAGGGATAGGGTTCATGGAGGATTGCTCTTATTGTGTTAAAACTCCATGGAGTAGAGTCAGTCTTGAGATTTGAGTTTGAGGTTACCTAATTGGTTATTGGTGTATGATAGTTGTGATGATTGAGCCTTAGAGTTAGCCAAGGTAATTAACTCTAGATGCCTAAGTGGAGTTTAAGGTATGTTCTAATGTGATAGATATGATAATGATTGATGGAATAGTAGTTGTGAGACAAAATGCTTGAGAAAAGAAAAGGAGAAGCCATGAGAGTGTTAATCATGAAAATTTGTACTTACTCTTTGAAAAGAACATATATATTATAACAATTGAGTAATTTCACTAAATGATTCTATTAACAAATAAATATTTAAAGATGAAACATAGAATTCATTCTTGATTGTAAGTTCTTTTTAATCAAACAAACAAGTCCATAGTTTTCAACTTATTGAAAAATTGTCTAATACTTAATGCATATAATAATAGTAATTTCAATAAAGATATCAATTTTTAATTATAGTAATATCATATAATGATCTACAAGATGATTTGTAAGTAAATTTTATAATAGTGTTTTCAATTTTAAAGTTAATTTCAATAATGATTATCCTTCAATAGTAATTTCAATAGTCACTAGAAGTAGAGATTGGAAAAGTAAAAGTTTCGAGAAGAAAAATGGGATTGGAAAAGTAAAGGATCTAGAAAGATGCAATAAAGTAAAGAAACATGAATTCATAAAAGGTGGGAATGAATACATACATGATGACCTTCTGAACCAATAGTCAATTTTGGTGTGTGATATTGTCGGTGTTTGAGGAGTTAAGTTATAATGATTCAATCCCTTCAAAATTTTTAGTCAAAGGTCTTATTTATAAACTTCTACTACTAACGATCAAATTCTACGATTTCGACACATGTACAATAATATTTCTAAATGCACAGATCTAATGTTATTTGATGTCTTTATGTAACTTCTTTAATAACTACTTGCACTGATATTTCGAAATTTGAAATGGCCTTGCTTCTGAGTGCTTCTAAACTCCACAAGTGCTTTAATAAAGTCGTCAAAAACGTCAACTTCTATCAAAATAAATTTCTTAGATGGCGCATTCAACTTTTTTTATAACAGCTTCAACTAATATTTTGAATGCACTTTTTGGTTTCTCTTAAGCCAAGTTCATCGAAACTATACATAAGTTTCATAACTTGGAAAAATTTTACTTAACAGAGGTAACAAAGATTTAAGAAAATGATCTATAGAATGGAAATTCAATCTAGAGTCCATAGAGCACTCATCGAGACATTATGTCATAATGCTTTTAGTTTTCATGTTTTTTTTACAGGTTAGTAAATGGATACCTCATGGGAGAAGCTTGGAGCTACTTGCTTGGAGGAAGATTAGGGTAGTTCTATAACTTCCAATGCATGGGAACTTGGTTTATCTTGTATGTACCTTGGTTTTGTTTTGTAAGGCACATAAGTGCCAAGAGCTTTGTTTTAAACTTGTTTATTTTATACATGTTTAAGTTATAGTTTCCAGGTAGTTAACTCTGATATTCTTATGTTTTAAGTTTACAAAATTTAGTAATATAAGAAGACAAAAGGTAACATTCTTTAGAGTGTTACAAAAGATGTTGTAAATACTGTCATAATCTAGAGAAGGCGATGGACATCATCAATAAATAATTGATCAAAGTTTTACAAAATAGACAATGATTCGCTCGATGTTCAAATCCTCCCCTTTTTTAGGGAAATGGACATTTCCATTTCAGTGGATCTCCACCATACACGTGGCTTTAAAAAAATTTAATGGTTGAGATTGAATTTGTTTTAATAATTGGTGATGTCGAGTCATGTTCCACTCTTCTATTAGGTGTTGTTTTTCTAAGCTAACCAATGGAGTGAAACGGACGACTTTTAGGCGGTGTAGAGAGGCCAACCAAAGTTGCATTTATCAGTGATGATGAGGCAAGAGGAGGATGCCACAATGTTGACAAAGATGTCAAACTAATCCACAACTTTTGGGTGGGATTCAGAGGTTTGGGCGCACATTTGGTCCTCGAGGTGAAAGAGGGCAATGCTAGTGGTTTCTTCTTCTTCATCAATATTGGTTGTGGCTTCGTAGTGGTTAAGCCATTGTTGCTCAAGTTTAGAGAAGATTAATAATGTTACTTTCCTAAGGTCCATTGGCCATAAGTTGTGATGAAAATAGAGAAAGATGTAAAAATGTTGAGTTTAATTATGCATTTTCTTGCTTTTTGATGGTGAAACCAATGGTTTCTAGTCTTAAAGGAGAGGATAATCAACACAACTTTGTTTTAATTGATCCCTTTAGAGACCCGTTGCTCAAACTTACTAACCCATCACTTTTTTTACAATTCTCTTGCTCTTTAATGGTAAAGTTAATCTTGTTGCCACTTCAAAAGGACAAAAAGGTCTAACTTATCTCATTAGAGAAGTCCTAATGCTTAAAATTATAGGTCTCGTGGGTTAAGAAGAAATAGACACAATTGATGAATGTTGATGAATTTTTAATTTAACATGAAATTTGAAAACTGGAGGTTAGGATGTGGGACTTGATAAAATTAAAGAGATAGGAGAAATTACTTCCATCTTCCTTTACTTCAAAACTGACAATCAAACCGCTAAAAGAGCTTCATCATTGCACAAAGAAAGAGATTGTGGTAATTTTAGTTGGATGCGAAACCATTTGGCTATGTTTTTTGACAGCGACTAGGGTGTGAAAGTAAAACTACTTTCACACCGTGCAAAAGGTATTTGTAACCTTTTCATAACCATTAGATTTGGTTCATTTTAAATCAACGATTCAAACTTTTCTTTCTTGCTTTTACAGATTTACCCTTTTTGTCTTCTCTCTGTCTCTCTCTTTGCCTTTTCTTCTTCCCCTCTCCTTCTCCATCCACCCTCTCAACTCTACTGCAAATTTACTTTTTTTTCCTCTTTCCTTCTTAGTGTAAAGAAATCCAACACTACCCCGCAATCTCATATGCTCTCACCTTCTCCCTTTTAAAAATCGTGCAGTGGCAATTCATTGAGGAGGTTGGTGCCCGCTGCCACCATGAAGAGGTGTTTCTTATTTTGACCACAAAACTACGAGTAAATAAAGTTGTGTGCGAGTGAGGGACAAGATCAGACCAAGAGGAGAAAAAAGGAGAATATGCATGTTGAGAATAGGGGCATCGCTATATGTGGTGGCAATGGGTCACCGTCGATTATGACACACACAAACTCTACTAGTAGTTGTTTGTATGGTTTGCTATTTTTGTTTATGGTAGGCGGTTTGTTATTGTTGTTCATGGAGACAATGATTGCATTGTTGTTGCAGGGTTTTGGGAGTGACTACAGTGGAACATTAAATGAGCATTTGTAGCATGTCACTATGAGATTTACTCAACTGGAAATTCCATTTCCTATTGAAAATGGAAAGGATTTGGACTCAGTTCACTTCATGAGGTCACCCTTGCGTCCTTCAACTTTTTTCTATTAAAATATTTAATTAAAATAAACTAATAATATAAAAATTATATTTTCATTTGATAAGAATTGTTACCTAAGAATTATAACGATTGCTATCATTACCTAAGAATTGTTCTCATGCATAAGATATTTAATATGCTAATTGACTATGAGAATCAAGTTACCTATGATCTTCTAGTAAGTTTATGTGCATATATGCTTTGAAAGTAGTAACTTATTTGCCAGATAAAGTTTCGACAAAATCAGTATCTACAAACTCCATATGTGATATGTAAAGGGCTAGAATGAATCTCAAACACAACAAGGTTTGGGATTGTCCCACTTGCATTAAGAGATTGCAAATAGACAAACTTGAGGCAAGGTCTGAGAAATGTAGATTCGTTGGATATCCCAAAGAAATTATGGGATATCTTTTACACTAACCTTCTAACCATAAAGTGTTTGTGGTAAGATGAGCTATTTTTAGAAAAGGATTTTCTTGCAGGAGGAAGTCATGGAAAAGAAATTGAGCTTGATGAAACTCAATTAACCAATGAAACAACTTAGGACTATGAGATGGAAACTAAGATACCTTTCTTTAATGTTCTAAAGTTACCACAAAGGTCATCACCTCCAACAATTGTTGTTCAAGAGCCAGCTATAGTTCAAGATCAAGTTAATGAACCAATCTTTGAGCCAATTCAGCAACCTATGAACCCAATGCATGAGCCTTCTAGAAGGTCTACTCGAGTGCACCGTACATTCACAAAATGATAGCAGCTCTTTCAAATGCACCCAATCCCGTGGAGTCTCCTTTGTAAGTTTTTCCACAATAGGTCCTATCTTAAAAATCAAGAAATGGTTAAATGAATTTAATCTTTAATTTAATATATAATTAAATACTAGAATAAATAGTTGGCTAGGAATAAACAAGGTATTTAAAAAAAACCTTTGACTAGATTGGATATTAAACACTAGATTGGGCTTCTATCACATAAAAGGATAAACATAAAAGCTATGAGTTTATGAATTGGATCAATAAGAAGACTCAATGATATTATGAATCATTACCTCTAGTTGTCAACATATTAATTATTAAATGTCAACTTACTACATACATAGATAGTATATATGCACTACAAGCTATACCATATGCTAACAAAAATGGTATTGTCAACATATTAATTATTAAATTTCAACAAACCTCTAGTTGAGATCATTTGTAGTTTGGTGATTTTTACTAGTAGAACCATTTGTAGTATCTAAATTAAAAGAATGTTTTTTTTTTGTAAAGTATCATATCATAGTTAAATCTTTGAATAAGTTGAATTATAAATCCATACCTCTTGATTTATAGCTTCTAAGACTTGATTAATTTGTGGATCTTATGCAAATTGCACTTTAAGGACAACAACAAGGTTTTCAAGCAAATTCTCCAATTTTTGAATTCTATTGTTTGCATAAGAGATTTGAGATGAACTTGCTTGATGTGAAAGCTTGCCAAGACAACACGCATGTCCTCTTTTTTCAGGTTCTTTGACTTTTGAATATATATCATTTGTCCAATTAGTAGAATCTTGAGTGCTTTGTAAATTTTGTGAACTCTCTGCTTCAATCATTTTCTTTTTTAGTTCATCCTACATAAATACACCATATAAATTATTACCATGCATCAATATCCTCAATACTTCAATGTCACTAAATAAAACTCATCTCCTCATTAGTTAGTCATCCTTACACCATAATTCTATTAGAAAATTGAGCAAAACAAAGAGAAAGTATTGAAATAAAAATTAAAATTCTTACAATTATAGCAGTAGCCTTTTCAGTAACAATGCTTCCATCTTTTCAAGTTCAAGTGTCAATATAAATTTCTGCCCGAGAAAGTTGCATTCCCTTAGCCTTTGTTGTCTAACATTAGTTAAAAAAATCAATCATCCTATTTGTATTCAGGAATTAAATATTAAAAAAATATAAAAAAGACAAACCATCTCATGAATTCGTCTTGGAAGATTCTTGGTTCCCATGCAATGCAAGTCCTCATATTTTGAGCGATTCCTTTTGTTAGTGTTGCTTATTTCCTATAACCAACAAATATAAAAAGTCAATAATAAAATAAACATATAATATATAATTGTTATGTTAGCCAAAGGTTGGTGACATTGTACATGTATACCTGCCCTTTCTCAGAACACCAATAATGTACTAAATCACGATATTGAGAAGGATCAACCCTTGGATTTGGGATGTAAGCAATCATTTCCTCCTTAGTTTTGCTATCATCATATCTTTTTGCTTTCAGTTCATATTTAAATTGTCTCCATTTCAGACTCATGTCATCAATCAATATTTCCTTTGTTTGTTCAGTTAATTCAAGAACAAATCGAAACGTACTCTATTATGAGTATCATTAAAAAACAAAAAAAAAGATCATTTTGTTAGACATTACAAAACATAAAATTTTAGAAGAAGCAAAATGAAACAACACTTATAAATTTTTATACTAGACCTAAATCAATTCAACCATGTCAGTAATATAGTCCTCAAACATGTCTTTCCAGCTAAGAAAATTGATAGGAGCACATTGGTGTCTCCTTACCAAGCTCCCAATTGCATTCAATACAGTTTTTCCTTCCTAACCCATAGGATTGCCCTAATGATCTACTTCAACAAGTATGAATTATTCATCTAGCAAGTTCCACACATCTGGCATATGTGTATAACCTCTGATCCTCTTTTGACCTAAATCATTCATGGATATGATATTTATCATATATATATATATATATATATATATATATATATATATATATAAAGAGAGAAAGAGAGAGAGAGAGAGAGAAGTGTATATACTTGCATTGTTAAACCAATCCAAAAAATAAAATAAAAATCAGATATAGCTACATTATTGACTATGATTTTTTTAAACACCATGCCAAAAAATAAAAGAAGAATAAAGTAGTAACAAGTGGTGTGAATGTAGTTACCTAAAATGTGAATTTAGATTACTTGTAAGCTCTTTCTTTCACCAATCTCCAATGACCAAGAATCAAACTGCTGAGAAAACAATCAAACAAATTTTGATAGAAAACTGATAACATCATTATATTTTGAGTGATTTTTATACATAACAAAAAATAAACACAAGAGTAATGAACAATAAGAACAAAAAACTAAAGAAAAAAATAAGAGTATATAAATGTGACAAAATGTTCAATACATGTATACTAAAAATATAACCAAATGTTCAAATAGAACAAATAAAAACAAATCAAAAGAAGTTTGCATCTCTCTCATCATCATCTATATAAT
This sequence comes from Glycine max, assembly GCF_000004515.6. NCBI lineage: Eukaryota > Viridiplantae > Streptophyta > Magnoliopsida > Fabales > Fabaceae > Glycine > Glycine max. Next base: position 26,659,842 of record NC_016088.4, read on the forward strand.
TATCATCCTTGTCATGTGGTAAAATGTTCTCCATAGGTATTGCAACTTCAATGATATCATCACTATCATCAGCTTCTGGTTTGATCAAATCATTATCATTTATCTCTTGTAAGACTTGTTCATTCCCTTGATCTATGTCATTGGATTGCTCATCACCCATATCATATACATCTCTGATTTTAGCATGCATAACAACAAGCCAATCATTTTGTGTTTTATTCTCCACATAGAATACTTTCTTAGCTTAAGATGCAAAAACAAATTGGTCATCACATATATCATTCCCTGTGTGTTGCAAATAATTGAAATTCACTAATGTCATACCGAAATTATCAACTTTGCAACCTCTGTTTATATCAACCCAATCTCACTTGAAAAGTACAACTTTGTATCTTCCTGAATAATCCAATTGAACCATATCTATTAGTGCACCATAGTAGTTGATTTCTTCTTCCTTTGGGTTTTTATCTCTTGAACTGACATAACTTAATGTCTTAACAGTTACAACAATGCCACTATTTTGAGTCTTCAAGCACCTTTCATGTATCTTTGTATGAAATCCAACTCCATCAACAATGTACCCTCTATATCTTCTCACTATTTCTAGTGGATCACGTGCTAACCACTTGATATCATTTGTCACGAGTGTTGTCTTGCTCTTCCAATCGAGCAACCTATCACAATTTTATTTCAAATTGTTAAAATTTTAAATGTATGCAAAATTTAACATTATTGATACTTCCTAAACTTACTCGTTCACGGAACCAATCTGGAAATTCTTTACTATGAATTTTGTCAACTTCATATGGAGATAATTGACGATTTTGTCTCTTGATAAGATCAGTATGAACTCTATGTAAAAAAGGTTAGAAAAAGTAAGCATTAGAATTGATAGAAAGATATTATACAAAATTTCAATAACTAAATATAAACATGAAAAAAATTGTATTACTTTCAAAAAGGGTCAACATTGTTGCTATTGAAAAGCACATATCTATGTGCTTGAACCAATGCTTTCTTATCAAAAGAAATTCGAGAAGCTCTTTTTCTCTTCTTCACATTGAATCCAACTTGCTTCTTTCTCCCCAATGGTCTACCTTTAGGATTTAAAACACTTACATTTTCCATAAAACATGAATCATCATGTCGAGCATATCGATTAAAACGAGTCTCCACCCTAGATAGATATCTTGAACAAAATATCAAGCATTCATGAGCTAAATATCCTTCTATAATAGATCCTTCTCAATGTGCTCGATTATGAACAAATGAATTTAGAGTCAAAAGGAACCTAAAAAGAAAATTTTAGGTTACAAATTAAGATAATATCATTTTACTTTATAACTCTAGAATGTTTTAAAATGATTAAAAAGTATCCATACCTTTCAATAGGATACATCCATTGGTAATGTACAGGACCTCCAACTCTTGCTTCATGTGCCAAATGGATTACCAAATGTACCATTAGGGTGAAAAAGGACGGAGGAAAAATCTGTTCTAATTGGCATAATGTTAGAGCTACTTGATGCTCTAAGTGATCTAAATTTTGCTCATTAAGCACCTTGCCATGAGAATGAATGAATAACTAAAATTGAGACTACAAAATCAAATCACTAATGATTTTTTTTTATCACACAACTTTGGAATCAACAGAAACTAGCAGCACAACTAGACAACCATCATTAGTACCAACCGCTAATACCATTGCCAACCTGATCCCATCAAAAAGGGCAACAACAGTTAGCTATAGTAATTGGTTAGTGCTTTAAATTATGCACCAACACATGCATTTCATATTAAAGATGCATTAGCTACCACCTCATTGAAATTCATCAATAGTAGTAGTAATTCATTTCATGCACATTTCAACCAACAATAAGCCTCGATTAAACGGTGAAACAAACATTGAGAATGAAATAAAAGGAAGAAAAAAAATCAGAAAACAGAAAATGCAAAATGTGATCATCACAAAGAACAATGAAAGTGAAATTTGTGAGGTAAGAAGAAGAGTGTTGTTTTCCTCACCAGAAAATGAGTGACGGAAGCATGCAGCAAGCATAAGCACAAACCCAAACCCTAAGAAAGCCCAGAAGATGCATAGAGAAGAAAATGGAATGAAAATGATTTGAAGTAGAGAGATGGCGTAGAAGAGCACGGTCATTACCTTTGCACCCGTGGACCCCATTTCCCTAAGCATTATGTGAGAGTCAAATTATTTTTTATTTATAATAAAGAGTAATTTTTATCATTTTTCTTTTTATTGAAATAAAGTGTTGATAATATCTTTGAGAGTCAAACTATTTTTTCCTTTCATTGTTATTCTTGTGATATTTTTGGAAATAATTATTTTAATATGTTAAAAAAATTATTTTAATATGAGAAAAAGAGTTAGAATAACTTATGTTGTTGAGTCTCTGATGAACTTTCTTAAAATAATTATTGTAGCATGTATTTGTTTATTGGGATTTTACCTACGCTATGTATTTATAGGTAGAAATTTTTAAATTTTATCTACACCAATGAACTGTAGGTACAAGTTTTATAAGATTTTACCTGCAACAAGTAATCATAGGTATACATTTTTTGAAATTTTACCTACATTAAACATTTGTAAGTAGAAGTTATTTTGACTTTTACCTACATCAAATAATAGTAGGTACAAATCTTTGAATTTTACCTATGATAAATAATTATAGGTATAAATATTTTTTGACTTTTACCTATAATAATTTATGTCTATAGGCAAAAATCTCCGTAAACATATGTCATTCTTTTTATAGTGATTTTTTGTCATACAAAAACAAACCTCCTAGTTGAGACTAAAGACAAGAGTAACATAAGTCTTCTTTCTAGTACCAATGATCTGACCTTAAGTTTGATGACATTGTTAAGGTCATTACATTCCAATTATTATCCACTTTAATATTCAATGATACATTGCTCATTTGTTCTTAAAATGTGTCTTGACGAGTTAAGAGATGAGAGTATTAAAAATTATCTTGACCTCAACTTCTAAGTAATATAAGACTTTTTTATACACTCAAAAAAATAAAACTTATATGAATGATTACGAAAAAAAATATAAAGACAAGAAATAAAAAAATATTAACTTAAAGAAACGAAAATCATATTTAAACTTAAATTATACATAACAGGTTTTTTTTAGTGGAATATACAAGACAGGTTTAAACAATGTATACTATTTAATTTGTTTTGTAAGAAAAAACTAAAATCAATGTCCCACTTTTTTATCCGACCATTATGAGAAACACCAAGAAAATAGCGTGTGGAGATGAAACATGGTGGAAAATTCCTTTTACACATATGCTTATTTTGCACATCTCAAACGTAATTTTTTTTCCTCATTATTTCTGAAATGTTAATGTCATTATCCAGATGTGGTACTCGCAATGTATTATTCGTTTTCACTTTTAAAGAGAATACCTACTAGATTTGAAGAGCTTTAACTACAATATTTAATCGTGCATAAATAAGCCAAAGAATTCGATGTGTATAGCTACCTTCCAAATTGATATGTTCATCACGTGAAGATTCTCTTCACGGATGTTGAGTACTAGAAAAGCATCAATTTATTAAAGAAAATTTTGTTGTCATATATCAGTATGAGTCCGTAATCAACAGAACTTCATATTTCTTATACTAATTTATGAAATACTCCATAAAATTGAGTAAAATATTGGATCGACTGAATTGATTGTAAATGCTCATAGTCTTGGCTTAGAGTTTTATCAAACCGGTTCACAATGTGAGAATGTGTATGCGAATACTCTCAAGTCTCAAGTAAGAAGTTTAACTATTGTTTAAATTTAATGAAAAAAAAATTATTTGAAAAAAAATCTTTAAAGAACATCTTATTACATCTATCTAGTTTAGTTTCTCATGCCATACACAGCTATTAAATTCATATTTTATAATTTATAGGAGCAATTTTATATTATTTAAATTTTAATATATTTTATTTAATTTAAATCTTAATAAATATATATTAGTAGATATCTCAATAAATATTTAAATATATTTTATACGCACACTTGTAACGAACTTAAATTTTTTAAGAATTATAATATATAATATTCAATAAATATATAGAATAAATTAATATTGATTTAAACTATTTTATTAGAAACCAACTAAAAATATGCATGTGTATGTTTTATAATAATAAAATATACCCGTGAGAATTTATTTAAATGTTACATGTGCAAATTATAAAAAATATTAGTAGAAACCAGTCTTTATTTGTTGTGTTGATGTTATATTTTAAAGTATACCTATAATAGAATATTTTTCATATTTTTACTTTGATTAACAAAAAAATATACATATCATTTTACACAATTCTTAACCTATCATATAAGTTTTTTTAAAAAATAGAATAAATATAAAATTTGAATATTTCAATTTATACCATACTATATTACAATTATATACGATACTATAATTTATTTAAGATTTTACAATTGATTTAATTGATTCTATTGAAAATAGAATAAAAATATAAAATGTGCACATTGAATTATTTGAAGATAATGAATATGAGAATGTCACGTGACATTACTTCATAAAATAAATTTTTTTATATATACTAATTAGTATCTTGTGCCATGCATATATATTATAATCTTTTAATGTATTTATATGTTTTAATTAATAATTAAATAAAAAAATATAATTATATATATATATATATAAAAATTTATATATATTTATATATATATATATATATATATATATATATATATATATATATATATATATATATATATATATATATATATATATATATATATATATATATATATATATATATATATATATATATATATATATATATATATATTAGATTAACAATAGTAAAATTGGGACTTAATTCTCCCATTACACAATGGCATTTTAAAGCTTCTTTATAGAATTCTTTTCTATCCAAAATTAAATATCAATTTTTAAACATGTTGATTAGAACAATCTTCACCACTATTTATCATTGAAGCATTACTCAATATCACAGAACTAGTTGTTGGAAACAAAAAATTTATTCTACTTTAGCCCAACATTACAAATGAATTATCCACATATGACATATTTGGTGGAAAGAAACTAGAAAATGGAATTTGAGAAAAATTTCTCATGTTTGAGCTATTAGAAGAATTTGAGAACTTGGGCTATTAGAATAATTTGAGAACTGAGGAGGAATTTGAATATTTTGAAAATTTTACATTCAATAGAAGTAAAAAAAAAAAGGATCATTGAGATCCATTTGTGTGTAAAAAGAAGGAATATAAATAACAAAATTTAAGAGAGTAAATAGATGAAATAAAATATGAGAAGTTGAGAGAATTGTTGCAAAAAATATTAACTAAATGTATTATTTATACACCGTAAACTTGTATCCTGTATAACAGTTCAAGAAATTTTCGTTTTAAAGAAAGTACTGTATAATGGTTCAATATGTGATTAAAATGTTTTTCTTTTTTATAAGTTTTAACGTTAACAATTTTTTACATCCAACGGTTAGATTTTTATTTTTGACATTAACATTAAAATTCTTTTTTATATAATTTACTGAGTAAAAGAATTTGTCACGGCATCGTTTTTTTTTCTTAAGTCATCTCCCATCATTTTTTTAATAATATACTTTGCTAATGGGCCTACTCTCCAACAAGAGAAACGAGGGCACGGCTACGCGCAACTAGCGAAATTGTTGATATACCCAGTAATTTCGCATTTTTCCAATTTTATTTTGATTTGTATGAGATGATCTGTGATTCTAACCAATTGAGCTAATGAGTCAATTACATTATAAAATAAATAATGTTGTTATACATAACACTAAAATTTCTAATGTATATTTAATGCGCATGTAAATTTACATAATAAATTTTGTGATAGTTAATTTTGATATAACTCATACGAATTATTTAATCCGTATATTTTTTTGTAAATAAAAAATATTTACTATTACACAATTTAATATATATTAAATTTTGTAATAGTAAATTTTTTTTAATGCGCAAATGAGTAATTTAACATATTAATAATTAAAAAAACAAAACTTTAAGGAATTAAAAAAAAACAAAAATCCAATATGGATAAAGTTCATCCGTATGTGAAAAATCTGTTTGCGGATCACCACTCAGCCAGAAAAAGAAACTTAAAAAGGAACAACAAACCAGGAGCATTTTGGGTATTAATAAAAAATATTGGGTGCACCTAGCAACACCTGAGAAACGAGAGTGTTGCAATTGGTAACTTTCTTTTGTAATGGACCTATAAGTTACTCTCTAGGGAACTGCTTGGGGCACCCAGCATTTTTGCTGGTACACCCAACAGATTTCCTAAATATCAAAAATCCCCTTATTGTAAATAGCAGATCAAGGTTTTTCATTTTTGTAACGCCTTTTTTCTGTAAAAATGCACTCCCTTAGTGTAACTTGCTTCTGTTAACATTGTTTTCTGAGCATTTGTTGTCTTCGATGATGTACGTGCGTTGTTTACGAATATATGGTGAAGTTTGGTGATTTTTCATTGTCGGAGAAGAAGAGGTGCATAATTTTTTTTCAAAACATACGGATTGACAATCCGTATGAGTTTTTTTTTCCATAAAAATGTCATTTTTGTTCTTCGCCAATGATTCAATTCAAATAACAATTCAAAAAACCAACAGGGAATGGAAGCAATACATTGATTCAAACAACCAACAACCAAAATAATGAATCAAGCAAAACATGGAACGAAGAATAACTTACCTCGAATGAGAGCGCTTGCTGCATGAATGGAAGCAACGAAGAACAAGGAACGAAGAATAACTTACCTCGAATGAGAACGCTTGCTGCATGAATGGAAGCAACGAAGAACAAGGAACGAAGAAGATGAACCAACGAAGAAGAAGCAGCAACGAGCTAGCACCGAAGGAAGAAGAAGAACCAAGAAGAAGAAGCATGAAGGATTTTTTTTTTTATAGTGAACAGGTGAAGAGCATTTTAACCCTTTCACCTTGACTACTGGGTGTTCTAGCAAAAATGTTGGGTGTCCAAAGCAACCGCATACTCTCTAAAGAGAACTAACATTCCAACACACTCGTTTCGGAAAGAATAAACTTTAATTTTTTTTTTTACAAAACTAAATTTTTGGAGAAGTAAAAAAAAATTAATTTTATGAGGTATTTGATATAAGTGAAATTTTTAGATTTTAGAGATTATGAAACTAGGAAACTTTATTTTCCATGTTTATTAGGAAATAATATTTTTCAACAATGTCTTTAATTATGTTTTCTACAAAATGAAAAATGTGAAAATCTATTTTTTTTAGTTAAAAAAAGGTTTTAATATGACAAAAATACTATGCTATTATTTTATTAAATCTCATTTGATGTGATAAATAATTAAAGTTTTCTATAAAATATTATGTTACTTTGATTCTTAAAAACTTGTATGAATGTTACCGATTCTTAAAAACATGTATAAATGTTTACAGGATTTTTTTTTGATAGAATGCATACAGGAATATTTATGATATGAAATATAAGATGAACAAATTATTATATAATTTTGTGACAATTGTAAAGAAAATAAAAACTATATAAGACTTTTGACAAATAATGTTAGAAGACATTTTTTTCCGTATATTTTCAGTGCTAAAATTTTTTATACAGTCAATTAATTAAAAATTATTTTATATATAGTTTTTAAGATAATTATTAAAAAATAAAAAATCTTATTATATATATATATATTTATAATTAAATAAAATATAAAATATATTTTTATTATCATTATATTATAATTGCTTTCTAATATTAAATATGTAGTTATTTCACATATAAATTATTTAATGAGTACAAAAAACTTTTTTTATTTGTACAAATACTTCAAATAAAGGTATCAACTTACAGTTATAGGTGTACTGTGTTTATATATTGGTGTATATTTCAAGGTGAAATGATGAATCATTGATATTGAGTTTATTTTTCACGAATTATTATTAGAAAGATTTTTATACCGTTAATAATTAAATAATCTTACATTAAGTAATTAGTATAAAATTTGGCAATTTTAATATACATGATAATTTGTTTGTTGGATGTCAATGTAATTTTTTTTACATTATTAGTGCATTTAAATTAACCAAATGCAAATAAAGAAAGGAGGTAGCTCTAAAATTGTTTTGATGAGTAAATTGGTAACGGATGGCGTTTGTCAAATCCTCTTGAAGTTGGTAATGGATGGAGTTTGTCAAATCCTCTTGAAACGTAAACATACAGCAATTGTAGTAAGCATACTAATTGCAGCAATTGTAGTAAGCATACTAATTGCAGCAATTGTAGCCATGATTCAGGGATGCCTCATGTGTTACTCTTAAATTATACTGTTAATATAGAGTCAAAGAACAGTTGTTAGAATAAGAAAAAGACAATTGTTAGAATAAAAGCTAATGAAATTGATCATAAGTCTAAGGATAACTCACTGATCTGAATTATTTTTATTTTTTAAAATTCTAGGAAAATTTGACCCAATTCCCTCTCATGGATCCTAAGGCTGTGTTCATTTCATTGGAAAGAGAAGAAGGAAAAGTTACACCAGCGATGAAAAGGAAAGAAATGCACAATTTCATTAGTTCGGTTGAGCTGAAAATCAGGGTAAAATGTGCACGAAAATGGTGGGGTTAACAAGTGTAGTTTTTTTTTTCCCCGCAAAAACTGAGATGAAAGGAGAAGAAAGAATACAGTAAAAATGCGAACTTAGCGTTTCCAAATTTAATCCTGTTAGCTCTTGAGATACACATATGCAAAGAGCAATTTTTATATATTCGATTATGCTGCATTTCATGTTCAATTATGGTTAGCAAAATCGATATGATGAAAGCATATTAGAGTATTTGTTTTTTTATAACGCATGCACGGTGACAAGTCGAATGTGCCTTTGTTTTAGTAGCAAAATCAAATATGCTCGGTTTAATCGGGAATCAGTGACCTAGCTGGTTCGATTAAGCCATCAAACCAAAAATGCAATCAACCCAAATTAATTCGATTTGACCTGGTTGGATTTGACAAAAATTAGTGACCTGGATTAGATTGACACAGTTTGACTCGTCAATTATTTTTTAATTTTTTTCAAGTCTTTTTTTTTTACATATTTTTTTACAATTCCTAAAACATGTTAAACTATTAATAGCTAATTATTGAATCCTAACCTATAATATGCTCCTATAATATAATAACTAATAATTATTATCTTGTTACGATTTAATATTTATGTATTTTATACATCTTTATCATATTTGCTCATGACATTTGATAACTTTTATATTTAGTTATAGAAAATAACAAGAGTTTCCTTAATATTTTAATGATAATATTGACAAAATAATTTATAGTAATAAATAATTATGTAATATTGAAATATTAACAATGGATTCACCATATTTTGTTAGTTATATTATATATATTTTTAATTTTTAATATATATATATATATATATATATATATATATATATATATATATATATATATATATATATATATATATATATATATATATATATATATATATTGGATCAATAATAAGAGACTCGATCATCCATTCGACCTCTAACCCATTAATTAACTTGGTAACTCGATGGAGTTGATGACCGGATCGATTTTTATAACATTGCTTTAGAATAATTGATTTTGCAACTTGCTTTTTATAACACTTGCACAATGACAAGTTAAAAAAGGTATTAAAGAAAAAAAATACAAACACAAGAAAAATTTATAATTGTATAAATGCTTAATTTAAATATTTTAGCTCATTTCATATTTTTTTCATCTAAACTGAAGAATCTCACTTTCATCATTTTTTCATTTCTCACATTTTTATTTATTTTCTTTCCTTCCAGCAAACCAAACACAACCTAATAAATAATAGGAGTTTATTGTGAATTATGATTGTTGAATGAGATTGGGTCTTAGCTCATAAGAAGTTGAAGCCTGCTTAAGGAAATAGTAAGATCAAAGGCCCCGTCGTCGAACGAATATGATGAAATTCAAAGTCTAACATTCTGTTACGACAAAAAAAAGAAGTCTAATAGTTTGCCGATCTGAATTCTACTATACACAAAGTTGACAAAAAAAAAAGAGACTTTCCTTTCTTAAATTTATTAAATTCAACTTGAAATATACTTTCACAAAGTTCAAGTTTAAAGACAGACTAGTTTGGATAACAAAATTCAGTTGAATTTAAACCAACATGGATATCTAATATTTGAGTTCGACATAAATTATAATTTAGTCGATTATACAATTAAGTTATACTGAATATTGGAACCAAACTTTTACGGAAGAACCACATATCCAGTTTCTTCTTGTGTGTTGTTGATAGGAGCAGAGGAATGAACGGGGAGTGAGGAACCTTGAATTAGAGGACAAGGGACCTCCTTAAAGGCAAAGTAAATTTCTGAAATTCATACTCTACTCTTTATTCATTTTGGTATTCTATTCATATAGGCTATGGTGCTGATCATTCATTGGATCCTATAACAGAATTCCACTACTAACTATATTCCATTAGTAATAAAATTATCATTCCACTAATATTACTAACATTCTGACCGTCTTTGTCATTTAGCTAAACAAAATGTGTGCACTGCTATGATTGCTACACGTAATCTTCAAGGTATGTTGCTCTGTTTGCACTCCTTTTGGGCATGCTAGCTTTGGCTTCCTTTGCAGTATCAATATCAGGTAAGCTTGGGTTCTAGTTGCTATCAATACCATCCCTTGGAAAATTTACCTTGTCCTCAAGGTGAAACTTGTCATAGACTATCTCCCATGGTTCCCATGAAGCTTCTTTGGGTGAGATTCCTTGCCATTGAATTAGAACCATAGGTGTTGGAGGTGTGGTTGTATTATCCATTTTATGAGACAAAATGGTGAGGGGCACTAGAACAGGGTGATTATTGATGGCTTTGTGGCAGCAGTGTGTTGGAACTAGGTGGGAGTGGACCATGGTGTAGACGAAGTAGTGAATAGTGAAATACTAAGTGGATTTTGGAATTTTCCGGTAAACGGAGGCAATAAGCCACCTCGCTAATGTGCTCAATGATTTCAAATGGCCTGAAGAAACATTTGGTTAACTTGTGGTTTGCAGACCTCGAAATGGAGACCTGGCAATACGGGCGGAGCTTCACATAAACCCATTGGCCCACTTCGAAGTTGTCTTGTTGGTGTTAGGCATCGGTGAACTGCTTCATGGTTTCCTGTGCTTTTAGGAGATGTCGTTTCAGATCCTCATGCATTGTCTTCCTCGTGATGAGGATGGAATCCACAACCTCGATAGATGATGAACCTAGGATATAACTAGGTATAGATGGCAGTGGCTTGCTGTAAATTAAGGAGTCTTCCCTGTGCCAGAATGGAGGGAAGTGTTGTATGACCATTAAACAAGATTCAAGAACTTCCATTCTGTAGGTCGAGCGTGAACCAATGATTTGAGGTATTGTTCGAGAACGTGATTCATGACTTCAGTCTGGCCATCGGATAACAGATGGTAGGCCGTGCTCATCCGTAGAGATGTGCTGCTCAATTTGAATAGTTCCTTCAAGAACTAGCTTACAAAAAATTGGATCGTGATCTAAAATGAAACTCCGAGGGAATCTATGATGTTTACAAATGATGCCGAGAAGTAGGGTGGTGGCTTTAAAAGCTGTAAATTGCTGAGGAAGGGCTCCAAAATGCACTCCTTTCGAAAAGCGATCGACCACTACCATAATCATTGTGTACCTGTGGGACCTTGGAAGGTTGGTGATGAAATCAATTGACAAATATTCCTAGACACCTAATGGGATTGGTATTGGTTGGAATAAGCCAATAGGCTAGCAAGTCACATGTTTGACTTGTTGGCATGTTGCACAGTTCCAAATGAAGGTTTTGACATCACGCCACAAATGGTCCCAAATGAAACTAGCCTGGATGTGACGAGTGGTCTTGGCCACACTAAAATGACCGCCAAGGGGTGTGGCATGGAATTCAATCAACAAAGCAGGAATAAAAGTTTTATCATCATTGAGCCAGATGCTACCCTTATAAAGTAACATGTCATTTTGTACCTGGTAATTAGGGTATGCCACTGGATTTGCAGATATCAAAGCCATTTTGTTTTGAAAAGCAAGGCTTATTAACAACATTTCGCAAAGTTGGGCCATGAACTCGAATTGGGGAAAAGATAGAATGAGCAATTGGGCCTCTGCACCTTCGTCTATTCTGGAGAGAGCATATGCCACCACATTTGAAGAACCGCTCTTGTATTAGATCCAATAATCGTACCTGTCGCAACCTACCTCACAATGGGATGACAAAAGCAAAATCGATAAGCCAAAGCGTCCGTCTCCAAGGGAGAAAACGAGTGAAGTCGCCACCAACGTTTATTCGAGGAAAATGTTAGAAAAACCAAAAAGAAGGTCTGTGAATTTTTTGAAAATAAGGGTTTGGGAGTTGTGTACGCATAGGGAAGGTATTAGCACCCCACGCGCCTGTCACGAAGGATGACAACCTTTAACCAAATGTGCAATGTGACTTCAAAAAATATTTACTTTTCCTTTTTTTTTATATCTTTTTATTTTTGGGGTCGACAAGGGGATTCCCTTGCTCCTATGTATCCTCAAGTGCGATGAGGAATTCAGACCTACGTAATTTTTTAAAGTGAGAAAGTTTGTGTGTCGAATTGGTTTTTATGCTTTTGAAAGATTTCTTTTTAAAACATCAAGAACAAAAAAGGGGTTGTTAAGGCGTTGGACCTTGAACGATCTCAAGTGACTTTGATGGAGAGAAATTCAGTTATGCATTGATTTTATCTTGGTTTTGTTTATTAACTTTCAATCTCTTTAAAGACAACTTTACGACGCTAATGATCAATTAAGGTTAAACTTTACAAAAAAAATGAGATTACCGATGATAGAAGGAAGAGACAAATATGCACAAAACAACAAGGAGGACCTCTAAGGGTGCATAGATCACATTCAAATCTTTAAAACAAAACTAACCGACGAACGCACGAAGAACACCGAACAAGGAACGATGTAGAGATTGATCACAGTCGCGATTCGGCAGTGCCTCAACTTCATTTCCTCTTCTTTCTTCTTATTCTCTCTTATTTCTCTCCACTTCCTTCACTACTCAATGTTGGAACCCTTTAAAACACCCCTAGGACGCTTATTTATAGGCAAAGGGTCACTTTAGGGCAGTTGTAGCTCGCCCAGGCGAGCTGAAACTTAACCCTGCAACAGTGAGCTCGCCCAGGCGAGCTGGTTTCTTCACCATGAAGCTATTTGGTGGCCCAAGTGAGGCAGAGGCTAGCTTAGGCGAGCTAGGGTCTAGGAAAACCAAGGAAACAACCCTTTTGCCCTTTTTTTGGTATTTTTTGCATTCTTGATCAAAATACTGAATGATCATCTGTTTCGCATTGTAACTGGTGTTCAACACCGTAAGTCAACTAGCAAGGATCAAAAGATCAATGAACGATAGTCCCTGGATGAAATTAGGGTATGACAGTACTTCAAGAGTTTGGATAAGTAATATTGTTGCTCCGGTGGCTTAATAACTTGATTCATGAGATCCTTTAAGCTCCGGTGGTCCATAAGGATGATGAACGAATGGCCTAGTAAATATTGACGCCACTTGCGGATGGCCGCTGTCATAGCATGCAATTCACGAACATAGGTGGATGTGTGTTGCAGTTTAGGTGTGAATTGCATACTAAAAAGGTGATAGGTTTGCCTTGTTGCATCAATAATGCTCCCATGGTGCTACTAGACGCGTCAGTTACCAAAATGAATGGGATAGAGAAGTCATGAGCAATGAGTACAGGAGCTTGGGTCATGGCCTGTTTTAGGTTGTCGAAGGCGTGTTGAGCTTCTGGGGACCAGAGGAATTTGTCGCGATACAAGAGGGTAGTGAGGGGGGTTGCGATGGTGTATCCTTTTATAAAGCGCATGTAGAATCCCGTGAGTCCCAAGAAGGCACAAAGGTCCTTTTGGGAAGTTGGAGGTGACCATTGTAACATTGTGGCAACCTTTGACGGGTCTAGTTCAATCCCTTTGCTGGAAACAATATGGCCCAGGTATTCCAATTGGCGTTGGGCGAACAAGCATTTAGAATGCTTCAGATAGAACTTACCCTGCAACAACGTTTGTAGCACCATGTCTAAGTGCTCGAGGTGTGTCGATAAGGACACACAGTAGACGAGTATATTGTTAAAGAACACAGCTACGAAAAGGACAACATTCATAATAGCTTGAAAGGTAGAAGGAGTGTTACACAACCCAAAAGGCATGACACGGTATTCATAATGCCCATGGTGTGTCCGGAACGCCATTTTGGGAATGTCTTCTTCAGCCATTAAAATTTGATGAAAACCTTGACAAAAGTTCAACTTGGTGAACTAGGAAGCATAGCCGAGGTCATCCAATAGCTCATCTATGGTCAGCATTGGAAAACGATCATGGACTGTAACAACGTTGAGGGCTTGATAGTCGACGCACATCATCCACCAACAATAGTCCTTCTTCTTCACCAATAATACTGGGGAGGATAAAGGGCTATAGCTAACACGAATCAAGCTAGATTGAAGCAATTTCGAGACCTGTTTCTCGATTTCAGACTTCTGAAAGTAAAGGTACCTATATGGGCAGACATTGATGGGCCTGGTGGGTGGGGCAAGAGGGATATGGTGTACTATCTGTTAAGGTGGGGGAAGGTCCGTGGGAGTGAGGAAGATGAGGGCACATTTGGTAATTATAGTTAGGATTTCGAGTATGGGGTGGGGCGGTTCTGGGCACGGGTCTGGGTTGGAGGGCCAAATGGAAAAGGGAGGAGGTAGAACCATTGTGGATCAGCTTTCAAATTTGTTTTGGTGAAGAGTTGACAGGCCCATAATTAACATCAGCGCGAAGCTCTACTGAATGGCCCATATGGGTAAACTTCATGGAAAGGGAGATGTAGTCAGTAACTATGGAGCCCAATTCCTTTAACCGATCTACACCCAATATCACATCTATGCCACTAATGGGTAGAACATGGAGGTTAACCGCAAAAGTTTGGCCCTGCAGGAGAAGAGCAATGATGGTACATCGTTGGCGACACTCGAGGATAGACCTGTTACCAACCATGACCCTTAATGGTGAAATCTCCTCCATGGGTAGTGCCAAGAATTTGGCAATATGAGGTTGGAAAAAGCTATGGGTGCTGCCACTGTCCACGAGGATAGTGAGGCGAGTCTGGCGAATAAACCCATAAACTTGAAAGGTCGCAAGTGCAGACAAACCAGAAAGTGCATGAAGGCTAATATGCGGGAGAGGTTGTGGTGGCGGGGACACGACAATGGAATCTGGTGGTTCTGGTGATGGGGGTCAAGGTTGTTCTCAGAATCATCTGGCTCCGAGATAAGTAAGAGAATGCGACCTTGGCATTTGTGGGGGCAGGTTCCATTTTTCATCACAGTCGTAGCAAAGCCCTTTTTCACGGTGAAGGGCCATTTCGTTCGAGGTGTGATGAACAAAAGGTTGGAGAATGTTAAAGGTTGTGGGAGTGACTGAGGATGGACTTGGTGAAGGGTTATATGATGTTGGGGTTTTATAACTCCGACGACGGTCAAGGAAATCCTCCTGCAATTTGGCCAGTGCTGTGGTCTGTGGTAAGGAAATAGGTTGCAGGGCTTGAACCTCTTGACGAATTTTTGGCGAGAGACTGAAAATAAAGCAAATAAGGAGGAAAGGAAGGGGCAACCCATTTATATGATTAGCTAGGCACTCAAATTCTGTTAAATATTCATTGACTGTTCCCCATTGAGAGAGTTTGAACAGTGCTCCTTTGGACTTGTCGTAGTATGTCGGAGCAAACCTGGTTTCCAACACTTGAAGAAATTCGGGCCATGGCGTGATAAAACTGTTCCGGTGTGACCATTGGAACCAGCTGAGGGTCGGGCCGTCCATGTAAAAGGAAACTACCGTGATGCGCTCTTCTTCAGGAGTACCTTGGTATTCGAAGAATTGGGAGATCTTAAAGATCCATCCCAATGGGTCATGACCGTCACATCTCGAAACCTCGAGTTTGACGTGAGTGAGGACGTGAGGGAAGAGTGGATGGGGTTGGTGGCACATAAATGGTGGTGAGGTGGTTGAGCAGTCGAGAAAGGTGTTGACTTTAAAAGCTAAGTTAGAGTGTTTGGAAGCAAGGGATTTAGCTGGGATAAGGCATCTTCAAGCCTATCGGTGGTTGTTTTGCGCATTCTGTGGTCAGATGAGGGATAAGGGACCTCTTTAAAGGCAAAGTAAATTTCTGAAATTCATACTCTACTTTTTATTCATTTCGGTATTCTATTTATATAGGCTATGGTGCTGATCATTCATTGGATCCTATAACAGAATTCCACTACTAACAATATTGCATTGTTAACAGAATTATCATTGCACTACTACGATTGCTACACGTAATCTTCAAGGTATGCTGGTCTGTTTGCACTCCTTTTGGGCCTGCTAGCTTGGGCTTCCTTTGCAGTATCAGTATCAGGTAAGCTTAGGTTCTGGTTGCTATCAGTGGCGCTAGTTTGTTCGCTGGTGTGTGATGGAGATCAATGATCTAAACAAGAGGTAAATATAAGTGATTTATTGATGTTTTGCGGGGTTCCAATTACAAGAGCTTGCGTGAAGAGAGTTAAAGAGGTTATACTAAACATAAACGTTTAGAATTTATACAAATTTAGTCTTAGATAGTATAACTTGGGTATAATTAATTGAAGCTTTGGAAGATTAAATGGCTAAAAGTACAACAAGGCTTAAAATATGTATTGACATTAATATGAGCGGCAATGCATGATTAATAAGATCTAATTTGGACTTCTAATTCTGTCAAAAAAAATTTGGACTTCTAATAATCTAATAATTTGATATTTTTATTTGTTGTTTATATTTTTTTTTAATAGTTTAGAACCTCTTTCTTATTAGACTTAAGGGCTTTTTTATTTTTGATTATGACATTTTTTTATTCCGAGACCTAAGGGCTTTAGACTACCTTTCATAAGGTGACAATTCATTTATTTTGGTGGTTGAACATTGCTTTAAAGGGTTGTAATAACGTATTAGAATAATATCAAGAATTATGAGCAGATATTTTAATAAGTTTTTACCTTTTAGGTTTGAGATTGCAAAGTTTTCATTAAGACAGATTATCGTTTGAGAAAAATGTGTTTTTAGTCTTATATTTTTGGTTAACTTTGGTTTTGGTATATGTACTTTCAAGTTGTGGATTTTAATCCTTTAACTTTTTAAAATATGTAAATTTAATCCCTTTTCAATTTTAAACTTAAAATTCTTCAACTCTTCACAGGCAAAATCAAATCTACATTATAATAAAATCATTCAAATATTTTTTTGTCCTAGATAAAAAAATCAGGGATATTCCATAATTTATTTGGTCAAAAACTAATAATGCATGTTATTTTAAAAAATATATACTCGTAGTAATCACCTTAGTTACCATAATTACTTGTTTTGTTTAAATTATTAAAAAAAATCTAGCAGCAAGACAAAAAAAAATCAATGTATGTTAAGGTAAAACAAAAACATTTTTAGTGACTCATGTCCAAATTCCCCACCAACAAGTGAAGGAGAAGAGGAGTACGAAACTTATGTTCTGAATGAATTTTGAGTGAGAAAAAATTCCTAACCCCAATTACACTTAGCTCCAATTAAAAATTTTCCTAGTATCAAACACAATAAGAAGTATGAAGTGAGAGGCTTTGCAAAGTATGTAATTATATTAAACTTAAAAGAAATATCCGTATAATTTACTATCAACTATTACAATTCAATTATAGTGTATATTAATAATGTAATTTTTTATATTATCATTCGATCATAAATTATTATATATAATAAATATCATTAATGTTTATAATAATTATTTTAAAATATATATTTATAATAATTTTTATTTACTTAACAGTGTAAAAATCTTTGAATCTTGATAGTGTAATAATAATAATAATAATAATAATAATAATAATAATAATAATAATGAGTTATAGAAGGAAGTAAGAAATTCTGCAAAAAGAGAAGAAAAGAGTAAAAAAATAAATAGAAAATACATAAAGCATGATAATATTGGAAGGTGAAATTAAAACATTCGTATAAATGACAAAAAGTAATTTCCACCATGATCCTTATCTTATGTTTTTAATTCATAAAAAAATGATAATCATAGTAAAGATCACACAAGGGGTCGCGCAGCCTATACCATGCCTGCTCTCACCCTTGAATGAAACATTATCTCGGGCAAAACCGTAAATATAGCTACGTTTTAACAACGTTTCAAAGACATTAAAAAAGACACTCCCAATATAATGTTCCACGTCACACCGGTAATATCCTACGTGCCAATGTAACCTCGGCCAAGTTAGAATAATTCTTCCATGCATTTTTCTTTTTTAAAAATAACTGTACCTCGCGCGTGATTACACATTAAATAACAATTAACTAACTAATTAATTAATGACATTGATTAAGAATTTTTTATTAAGATATACAAAATTATATTACTCATAATTCTTTTTTATATTTTCTTATGTTTTTAAAGTAAATACATTTTTTAATCAATGTCCTTAACTAAAGATATTATTTAATTAAAGATATTGATTAACAAGATTTTTAATTATTTAATTACAATTAATGGTTCCAACTCCCACTTCCGTCAACAACGACAGATTCAGACGCGAAACCACGTAATAATAATAACAACAACGCACACATTTCGAAGCTATACTATATAAAGCCAGAGACGCGTCTTTCCAGCCTGGCTTCTTACCATGTTGTTCTATTCGGGGCCCACACCCCAACAAAACCCTAGTTAAATCCCCAAAATACCCCTAGATCTTCACAAAAATACTCTCCCTCACTCTTCACTCTGGTTTCGATTCCCCCATTTCCTCACCATGCCACCGAAACTCACACTCGTGTTGGTGGTGCTGTTTTTCGCCCCCGTTGACGCGCATTTTCCGGCAACCGGAGAGCTTCCAACGTTCCGCGAGGCGCCGGCATTCCGCAACGGAAGAGAATGCCGCAACCGCGCGCGGAGCGACTCCGTGATCCACATCGCGATGACGCTGGACGCGACCTACCTCCGCGGCTCCGTCGCCGGTGTGTTCTCCGTCCTGCGGCACGCATCATGTCCGGAGAACATCGTGTTCCACTTTATCGGCACCACGCGCCGAAGCACGGAGCTCCGCCGCATCATTACCGCGACGTTCCCGTACCTCGCCTTCTACCTGTACCAATTCGACGCGAACCTCGTCCGCGGCAAGATCTCGTATTCAATCCGACGCGCGCTAGATCAACCGTTGAACTACGCGCGCATGTACCTCGCGGATCTTCTTCCGGCGACCGTCCGGCGAATCATCTACTTCGACTCCGACCTCATCGTCGTTGATGACGTGGCGAAGCTATGGAGCATTGATCTCCACGCGCGCGTGCTCGGCGCTCCCGAGTACTGCCACGCTAACTTCACGAACTACTTCACGCACCGCTTCTGGTCGAACCCTAGCTACGCGGCGTCGTTTAAGGGACGTGACGCGTGCTACTTCAACACTGGCGTAATGGTTATCGATCTATGGAAGTGGCGCGAGGGAAGGTACACGGAGAAGCTCGAGAGGTGGATGCGGATCCAGAAGCGGAACCGCATCTATGAGCTAGGTTCATTGCCGCCGTTTCTGCTTGTTTTCGCCGGCGACGTGGAGCGCGTGGAGCACCGGTGGAACCAGCACGGCCTCGGCGGCGATAACCTCGAAGGTCTCTGCCGAGATCTGCATCCCGGTCCGGTGAGTTTGCTTCACTGGAGCGGCAAGGGGAAGCCGTGGCTGCGAATCGATTCAAAGAAGCCGTGTCCGTTGGATAGTCTTTGGGCTCCGTACGATCTCTTCCGTCACTTGCCGTCGCTGTTCTCCGATTCATAGCTAGGGTTTTGGTGCGGGTGCATGGGCTTTTGACGTGGGGAGTGCCTCACTTGATTGCTGCCACTTGCTCCTCCTCGTCGTCGTCGTCCAGCTGAAAGGAAGTGTGATTGGAAATGACGGAAAAGGACACGCGAGTGTGAGGGAGATGTGATACGTGGATAAAGGGTGACGTGGCTATGTGTTTGGATGATATGATATTATACGGTGACCTATTTTGAGTTTGGATGATGATGATGATGATTGGGTTGCGATGGTTATTAATTTTGTACAGTATTGGTAGGTAGATAGTGCAGTTTACACTCTTGCCCCTTGTGGTAGGGTATGCGCGTTAGGCACTCTTCACCGGTTCTTAGTTCTTACACTTGGATGGAGGGTTTCTTCGCCTAAGTTCTAGTGTTCGTTTATTTTTTGTTCAAATAAAAGGAACTAAAAGAGTGTAGTGTGGCGGGTGGTATGGTTGACGGGGCAATTATCATTTTGTTTCAGTGAGACCAAATAGAAAATATCAAAATACGAGTTCGACACAGCAATGTTTTCAGATTAAAAACACTGTTGTCATAAGCAGTGTTAAGAATCTGTTTATTTTAGTTTTTAGGAAAATTATTTTTGAAAATTTCCAGTGTATTTCTTTAAGGATTGAACTTTAACAAGGTTATATTTATATTGTTTTGAATTTTGAGAAGTTATTTTGGAATAAACAATTGAAATGATCATGAAATTTTAAGATAATCTTTTTAGAATTATAATAAAATAAAAATTGGTTACTCTTTTATATTTTCTGAAAATGTTTTCTTAAAAAACAGATTACTCAAAATAGATCTTAAATTTGTCCTAATCAAGATGCCATTTCACTGAGTTTAAACTAAATATGTCCAAGTAATCTTCTTTATGAAAGGACTTGTTTTTTTCTTACATTCTTAGTGGTAT
The DNA here is from genome assembly GCF_000004515.6 of Glycine max. Classification (NCBI taxonomy): domain Eukaryota; kingdom Viridiplantae; phylum Streptophyta; class Magnoliopsida; order Fabales; family Fabaceae; genus Glycine; species Glycine max. The sequence continues at coordinate 26,680,766 of NC_016088.4, forward strand.
TTAAATTTTTGAAAAATTGTCATTTTTTTAAAAGCTATTTAATTTTGTACTTTATAATTTTAGGAAAATTTGTTAAGGTCAATCAATCTAGTGGTAGAAGATTTTATATATTTTGCATGAGATTTTTAAATTCAAACTCTATTACTATTATTATGTACTAGTATATGAAAAAAATTAAATATTTTTTTATATGACATTGCACATGGAGCAAGTATTGCCCATATTGTTGGTAAGCAAAACAAGCACCAAGGTAAGTGTCACGACAACCATCAAGTCTTAAAAAGGTGAAGTTGTCACTCATATTGCCTTAATTTGAAGTTCCTTTAGAAACTTAGATGTGAAGATAGGATAGAATATACAAACATGATATGATAAGAATAGGATAAGCTTTAATCTTATCCAATATATGATATGTACCATGATACGAACCAAATAACTATAGTGAGATGGTAGTGACGACGATGATAGTGACAATGGTGGTGATAGTTACACTGACAATAATGGTGATGACACTAGTAGTGATAGTTACAGTAACAATAATGGTGGTGACATTAGTAGTGATGATGGCTGCGACAACGACAATGGTAATGAGTGATAGCAGCGATAATGGTGGTGTTTCTTATGGCGACAATGGTGGTGGTGATGATGGTGGTAATGATGGTGGTGACAATAGTAGTAATGGTGATGGTTAGGATGGTGACAATGATGACGACAATGATAGTGATGAGTGGTGAGACACTGGTGGTGACTATGATGGAAATGATGGTGGAGACAATTGTAGGAGTGACAATGATAGTGATGGTGGTTATTATGGTAGCAATGGTGATTGCGGTGACGATGGTGGAATGGTGACAATAATGGCGGTGATGATGGTGGTAGTGGTTGTTATGATAAAGATGGTGGTGGCGACAATGACGATAGTAACAGGGGTGGTGGTGGCATTGACAGTGTTGGAGGTAGCGGCGATGGTGATAGGGTTGGTGACGATGACAATGGTGACAACTACAATGATGATGGTGATAATATGAGGTGGTGAGGGGAAGAAAATGACTATCTTATCTTGTTGCTTTCATAGCACGATATGATAGTTATCTTATCCTATTATATTTTGGCCACCAAACGGGCCCTAGTGTATGTTTGGTTTGCGTTGTAAATGTTGTGGTGTGCATTCAATGCAAATCCAACCAATAAAAATAAAACACATGCAAAAGTAAGAGTTTTAATCCGCTCGTAAAATTACCTTTACCCCTAACATAATTTTGCAACGGATTCCTGAACATTCTCTTAGTGATTTGAAAACTCACATGTCAATTAGATGTTTGTTGAAAAGATTGACAAACTATTGGTTAAAGAACTCTATCAACAAATGTATGAAGAATTCGCGTAGATTGTACTTGTTAAAGACCTGATACATTTAGAAGAGTAAAGCTTTGAGGAACTAACAACTCAATAATAATTTGAGACTACTTAATAAGAGCTTGTAAGGCCTCTAAGTCACACGATTCATATATTAAAGAAAATATTGGTGAATAAATGAATAAAAAATAACCTATGATTAGAGATGGCTACTGTAGAATCCAACTAGGAGCTATAAGACACACGTGTACACAACACTTGAAGTAATCTAATCGAGTTTTGAATCGGGAGTAATTTAAGGTGAATGTTTGCGATACAAATTGATTTGTGTTCTTTTGGAGGAATGGTCATTAATAAAAGCTTCATTCTTCTTTCTCTCCCTCTTTTTATATTTTATATATTTTTTTGTTGGAATTGTTTTTTGTATAGGTATTTTAAGTGGGCTTTGTGTGCTTGTGTTTTTATTGCATTAATTAAACTAAAATGTGATGACAAGATTGTTGTTGGATTTTTTTTTCACAATATGATCAAAGATTTATATTTTACAATATTGCAAAGTGTACTGTGGAGAGAATGAGTTTCAAAGGGGGAAATTTATGCATAATCTGGTGAATGTTGATTATTTTTTTTTCATAGTATGAGGATTTATATTTTACAATATCGCAGAGTGTATGGTGGAGAAGAATCAAGTTTCAAAGGGGGAAAAACGTATGCAGAGTCTGGCGAATGTTAGATAAGCTTATGCAATTTTCTTTTACTAGATATGATTAGTGTTGGTTAATTTGAAAAATCGAGATGATACTGGATAAATCTGAAGTCGTGTATAACACTTTCAGATTGAATCAAATTTCGGGGTTCAACCAAAATTGTTCAATCGGATAAAATCAGAAGATTATAATTCAAGAGTTTTGTTTTGGTCTTGTATGTTTTGTCACCCGTTATAGAACTACACGAGGCCATACAAACAGATTCATGAACAAAAGGAACATCAATGTTTAATTTAAACATTCCATTACAACGATAACCAAATCCAACAAACGAATCATGTCTTGACAAGATGTACTTGTCACTTTCAAGTACTTGCTTGAAACAACAATTATTTAAAACCATACCAGACAATAAGTTCTTACGAATACCAGGTACAAATAAGACATTATCCAAATACAAACTTTTTCCGGAAGTAAAAACTAAATTCACACAACCTAATCCTAGGATTGGTTCAGTTGCAACATTGCCCATCTTCACAATAGAGCCATCATCGATTGGTCTAAATTCCTTGAACCAACGACAATCTTTGCACACATGGCTTGTTGCTCCCGAATCAAACCACCAAGCAACATCATCATCCTGCACATAGAATGCATCAGATATTAGTGATACATAATTTGAATTCGTATTCGAATTAAAATTATTCACTACAATCTGACCTTGTTGCTTTTCAGGATCATTAGACCCACTTGGACCAGCCTTGTTCTTTCCTTTGAACACCCGACAATCCCTCTTTAAATGACCAGGTTTCCCACACTTCCAACATGAAAATTTTGTCTGTTTGTTTGGACCTTTGTTCTTATTTCCTTGAAATTTGCGTTTGTTACCTTTAGCATTATAATTTTGCTTAACTGTTCCACTTTCCTCTACCATATTAACGGAAGAGGAACCTGCTACGTTTTTATCATTGACTTTGTCAATTTCCTGAGCCCTCAGCGACTCCTCAATCATGAAATGACTACTGAGTTGAACCAGAGTCAACTCTTCCTTCTTATGTTTCAAGGTATGCTTGAAGTCTTTCCAAGAAGAAGGCAGTTTATCAATTATAGATGAAACTGCAATGGATTCATCCATTTTCAAATCATGTTGAGTAAACTGACCCAAAATCCGCAGCAGTTCATTATATTGTTCCATAACAGGCCTCGAATCAATCATTTTTTAATTAAAGAAATTACTAACTAAGAATTTGTTACTTGAAGCATCTTCTGCCATATACTTGGATTCAAGAGAGTCCCATAATTCCTTAGCAGACTCAACATTTTGATAAATATCAAAGAGAGAGTCAGACATACCGTTCAGAATGTGTCCACGACAAATGTAATCGTCGTTCTCCCATTTCAAACGCTTTCTTGTTTGATCCAGAGTTTCGTCTTCCATATACACCGGCATCGGTGTACTCAGCACATACACCACATTCAATGTTGTCAAGAGAAAGTGCATCTTCTTCTACCATCTTCTGAAATCCTGCCCTTCAAACTTTTCCAACTTCGCAAACTTGCTTGTCATCTTCGAACTATCGTTCATCATCTCGAAAGATTTGATTCAATCTTTTGTTGGTTAATTTGAAAATCGAGATGATACTGGATAAATCTGAAGTCGTGTATAACACTTTTAGATTGAATCAAATTTCGGGGTTCAACCAAAATTGTTCAATCGGATAAAATCAGAAGATTATAATTCAAGAGTTTTGTTTTGGTCTTGTATGTTTTGTCACACCCGTTATGCTTTCTGAACCAGAATGATTATTTATGATCAAAGAAAAGGTGGTTTTTGGCGGTTGATGGAAGTTATTTCTTTTTAAAAACTGCCTTTGCAGGTGCAAGAAAGAAAAGAACTACAAAATCAGAAATTTGGCATGCTAGATTAGGACATGTTCATTACAAAAGATTAAAAGATATGTCAAAAACAAGTATGATTCCTCCTTTTGATATGAACATTGAAAAATGCAAAACTTGCATGTTGACCAAGATCACTAGGAAACCTTTTAAGGATGTTAAAAGTGAGACTAAAGTCTTAGACCTTATTCATAGTGATTTGTGTGATTTGCATGCTACTCCATCATTAGGTCATAAAAAATATCTTGTTACTTTTATTGATGATGCATCAAGGTATTGTTATGTATATTTATTAAATACAAAAGATGAAGCTCTTGATAAATTTAAAATTTATAAGAAAGAGGTAGAACTTCATCAAAATGGGCTAATCAAAACTCTTCGTACGGATAGGGGAGGTGAGTATTATGATCCGGTTTATTTTCAATCTACTGGAATAATACATCAAACTACAGCTCCCTATACACCACAAAAGAATGGTGTAGCCGAAAGGAAGAATAGAACCTTGAAAGAAATGGTGAATTCCATGTTATCCTATTTGGGTTTAAGTGAAGGATTTTGGGGTGAGGCTATGTTGACAGCCTGTTACTTGTTGAACCGAATTCCTAACAAAAGGAATAAGGCTACCCCATATGAACTTTGGCACAAAAAGACACCAAATTTGAGTTATCTCAAAATTTGGGGATGTAGGGCTGTGAGAACTCAGCATAATTTGGCCGATCATTTAACCAAAGGGTTAAGTAGAGATCTCGTGAAAAGGTCGGCTGTGGGATTAGGATTAAAGTCCATCTGAAATCTCTTATGTTAAGATACCCAATTCCCATCTAATATGACATTAGGTGCTGAATTCAATGTGGAAAGCTTAACATGTAGAGATTGGAACACATCATCGAAAGTATCCCAAAAGGTATGTGTTCGGTTCTGCAACTTAAGGAGGTTGGAGTATAACTCCTCAATGGTTCTTTTGAAAAATTGCATTTGCAAGTGCAAGAAAGAAAATAACTACCTATATAAGCATGAAGTTTAGCCGCTTCAAGAAGCTGGGACTTGGCTTTGATATGCTTATGAAGGATAGGGACACAGGCTAGTAAACTAGTGTCGAGCAAGAGTAATGTTATAAACTATTGTGCAGATTATCTTCATGTATTCATTATGAATAGAAAGAGTTCAATCCTTAGTGACACCCTGATATTCGAATATTTGAAACGTGTAATTTGCTAAGATGAAATTCAATCGTCACGATATTTCATCTATGCAGTAGTTTGTGGTATGTTATGACTTTGGTGATTTGATCGGTAATTACACTAAAATGGGGGAGGTTTGTTGGACATTTTAGTGTAATTGATCTCTTTATTATGTTAAAATAAGAGTGCACGCTTGTTTTAATGTAATAACGAGATGTTCGGTTTAGCAAAATTTTGGAAGTTACTAAAACTTCCATCAACGGTTGGAAGTTACATGGAAGTTACTAAAACTTCCATCAACGACAGTTTTTAAAAAGAAATAACTTCCATCAACCGCCAAAAACCACCTTTTCTTTGATCATAAATAATCATTCTGGTTCAGAAAGCATAACGGGTGTGACAAAACATACAAGACCAAAACAAAACTCTTGAATTATAATCTTCTGATTTTATCCGATTGAACAATTTTGGTTGAACCCCGAAATTTGATTCAATCTGAAAGTGTTATACACGACTTCAGATTTATCCAGTATCATCTCGATTTTCAAATTAACCAACAATTAGATGATAAGGAGGTACTGATTTTCTCAAAGCAATCAAAACAATTTAGAACTTAAGGAAGTATGGTCCCATGCAATACAAACAGATGGCTAGACGAGAAATATTTGCATATAACATTTGGATGAATAATATTATCATCTAATGTAACAAGGAATAGATAACCAACTATGCGATGTCTTTCTAAAATCTAAACACAATCGAAATTTGTTTTTAGCTAATTCAATCATTTTGACTGGCGACTGGTCCTGTAAATCAACTACAAGATTTTAGGTCTGCTTGTCATCTCAATAATAAAGCAGTAAAATATAAGTGGCTTCTGTTCTGACATTGCCTTATGCTAAGCTTTGAGTCACTACCTCTTGTCTTCAGTAGGTGCAATCCATAATCTTATTATTTTCATATATATATATATATATATATATATATATATATATATATATATATATATATT
>NC_016088.4:27013478-27016019 GCF_000004515.6 Glycine max
TAGTATGAATAAAAGTAAATATGATATAATGATTCTCTTATATTTCTCTTATATCAATCTGTATTTTATTATTAATAAAATAATGAAAGAGATTAATCTATTAATGATACACCAATTTATACAAAATCAAATATCAAATTACAATAGATATAATTTTAAAAAGTATTTCTTATATTTCTGTTATATAAAACTGTACTTATTATTTATTAATTTGAATTTTTTAATTAACTAATTAGAATTGACTTATTTGCATTTAATTTGAGAATGAACTTGGAAGTGTCATGTGGCATCTTTCAATTATATAAAACCTTCTTTTATATATACTACTAGGAGAAGAGAGACACGAGTGTCTGTCTCTCTTTATATTATAAATAAAAATAAAAGAAGAAAAAAAAGGTTTAGAAATTAAAAAAAAAAAAAAGTAAGAGTAAAAAGGAAAGTAACTAACTAAAAAGTAGTGGGACGGTTATTGAAAAAAGAATGTCGGAACTGAAAGTTTAAAAACTAAGAGAGTAAAACTGGCTAAAAAAATGTGGAGACCAAAATAGAGAATTCCCTTTATTATCAATATAGATACAATAGAAGTGAAAACTAAAATGAATAATATTTCATAAATTCTGAAAGTAAAGAGAAAATTTTATGAAGTCACAGATTAAAGTACCTGATATTTACTATCTCAAAAATTAGAATGATGATTTACTCATTTATTATATAAAACTAGTTTATTGTCATGTGTTTTGGACATGTATTAAATTCACATTTTATAATTTATAGAAATAATTTTTGTATATCATTTTTATTTTTATTATATTTTTAATTATTTGGTTTAAAATATATATTAGTAGTTATGTCAATAAATATTTAAATATATTTTTATATACAAATATGCTCAAGAAAATTATTATTATTGGGGTATTATTCTAAGTATGATTCATTTCATTTTGGTGATGTCTCACATACTACCTTTTGACTTTCTTTTTTTAAAAAATTATTTTAGTTTATTTTTTTATTTGCACTCTTGATGTGAGATAACAAAAATTGGGTGAAGTTGTTTAATTATAATAGAATTATGTGTCTTATGGTTTACACTTATTTTTTTATATTTTACTCTTCTAATTAATGGCATAATTTCAACGTTTAAATATATCACAATTGATTAAATAAAATATTTTATTTATCATTTTGATTACTGTAATTATAAAAACTATTCCAGAAAAATTAATAAATTAATTAAGGTAATATAAAATAAAATTTCTTATAAGATTTAACGATATTAAATAAAATATATACTCATGGTAATTTTCTTAGATGTTTATATAATTTTGTCAAATTTTCTATAAATGATTTTTTTTGTTGAAAAGTAATTAAAACTAAAAAACAAAAAACGAGAAAAAATCACAAGTAAAATGATAAAAAAAATATTGTTTGATTTAATTAAACTAAAAAAATTAGTATTATAAATCAAATTTTAAAACTAAAATACATTTAATAAATTAATTAATTATAAATCAAATACTATTAACACGGTCAAATATGTTTAATTAAAATAATCAAATATTCAATATATTAACCAATTTTCCATAAACTATAATTAGAATGAAAATTAATATTTAATGGTATATTTATATTTGGTATTAATCTTTTTATTCTGACTACATACATTAAAATAATTGAAAAAGTCTAGAAATTATGAATCCTAATATTAATATCATATAAATAGGTAATTTATATTTTATATTTTTTTTTTCTTGTCATGAAGCAAATTATAAAACGTAAATAAAAAAGAAACATTACATTAGAGGAAGAAGATAAAAAAATAAAGTTATAAAAAAAATAAAAGATATACATTTTACAAATTATTCTTTACGTGAATGAATTTGTTCATGCAGACTGTACGTACTATTATCCTAGCAATAAAATATTCATTTTTAATTAATAACAAGTATATTTTAGAGAAAAATAAATGAACATAGAGGTAATGTTCAATTTAAAATCTAAAAGTTAAGGTTATTTTTTTTATAGTATAATTCCATTTCTAACTTTCTATTTCTTTTGTGAAATCCTGTTTTTTTTTTAAAACACATCGTATCAGTATAAATTGTAAAAAAAATGTTATAAAGTAAATTTGAAATGTTATTTATTGGAAAAAATAAAAAACATTAAGTAATAATAATAATATTTGTAAACTTACCTTAAAAGAAAAATAAAAGTGAAATAAAATGAAAAAGAGTAAAGTATTTTTCTAAAAAAGAAATACTTTTAATAAAGAAAAAGACGATATATAATAATTTTTATTTATTTTTCACATTTTACTTTTATTTCAAGACTCAATCATGTTCTCCATTATATATTCTTCCTTATCACACATCAATAGAATAGAAGATTCATGTTAGATAATATTTAATAATCAATATTTTTTATTGCATAACTCAACTCACAGTCCAAAATATTGAATAAAAACATAAAAATCAAACTAATAAAAAAATATCATCGTACATCTTTCAAATGTACATATATGTTAATAAATGTCTCATAAAAAAT
>NC_016088.4:27016119-27017407 GCF_000004515.6 Glycine max
TAAAAAAATATCAAAACTTTTCAGAAAGGAAAAAACAATGAAATAAAATACTAAATTAAGTATGAAAAAAAATAGTATGACATTTTAAAAAAAAACAGAGAATTTAAAAATTATCAAATAATACAGATTTACCCACAAGTTCATATAACATTTTGAATAATAATAATAATAATAATAATAATAATAATAATAAGAAGAAGAAGAAGAAAGATAAATAGTGTAAATAATAGAATATTTGTCACCAATCAAAATAAATAATATAATTACATAATCATACAATATAATGAATTGACATCATAATTATTAATTAATATGACATAATTTTAAGTATTCTCATTTTAATATATTAATAGATTGATTGATTTGACAAAAAAATATTTTAATGTAATAAGAAATAAATTGTAGCATTTATTCTTTTATTATTTTGAATTTGAATTAAATAATTAAAATAAAATTAATTACGTTTAATTAATATTAAATGAATATGAGATTGTTACATGATATGATATTTTTTATTGTATAAAATCTTATTTTATATAATATAGTAGATACATTTTATTACCATCCAAATTAGTTTAACAGCTTAAAAATAAAAACTTTTCAATCCGATGATAATTGTATTGTATCAATGGGAATACGATACAACAATTCCTTGAAACATAAATGTAAATTTCTGAAAGTATTTTACAACAATAATTACAACAATAACAACAAAAAAAAGTAAACACAGTTATTTGTGGTAATTTTACAATATTTTTTTTTACCTATAAAAATAGAAATAGATGTCCGGTAAAGAGTATGACTTTTACTTCTCATTTTTTAAGCCATGATTAAATGTCCAAATTTATGTGTTTAAAAGAAAAATTCCACGAAATAAACTTCATACATATGTTTTATTTCATACATATGTTATAAAGTTGTCACATCTTTTATAAGCATATCTAAAATTTTAGGTCAAAGAGTATATTTTAATATACTTGTTTTATAATTATTCTTAGAAATACTACTTTCATAAAAGAAAAAAATATTACTCCCTCTTGCCTCTATTAAAAGCAACAAAAATCACTTGTTACTTCTCAAATATAAACAAAAATTAACTAACTGCATCTTATTATTTAATGATATTATCTTCAAAATATCATTCATTTAATAAAACCAAAGATATTTTTTTATGTTTGATATTAAGTTCCAATATATGAACAATGATTTAGAGGAAAAAAAACTTATTTTTGTTTTAGAATTAACACAATTTAATGAAATTAACTAATTTCTTAATAAGTGTGAAATC
>NC_016088.4:27019618-27024838 GCF_000004515.6 Glycine max
CAGCGGTTACGACCGTGATATAAAAGTTGTATACATTAAATTTAAATATAAATATTATAAGAGTTTTTTTATATAAGAAAATCAATGATTATAAAAAAAATCACTCAAATGGATTTGTCCTATGAATATATGTACTACATATGGATATAAATATGAATTAGGACAACAAAAATAGAATATATAATAATTTTTAAAAATATAAATTTTGTACTTTCAAATTAAAAAAATAAAGGATATTTTGATATAAAAAGAAATTCAAACATCATTTATATAAAAGATATATATATATATATATATATATATATATATATATATATATATTAAATTTAAATATAAAAATCTAAGAGTCTCTTAACATCAAATAATCAATGATTATAAAAAAAATATCAACATAGATTTTGTTGGCAAGGTTATCCTTGTGATAAGTGGATGCAATGGATTAGCATAACTTTCAAATTGAAAAAAAATGAAGGATATGTTTTGATATAAAAAAAAATATAAATATCATTCACATAAAAGTTATATATATTAAAATTACATGTAAATATCTAAGAATCTTTTGACATAAAAAATCAATGGTTAAATTAAAATCATTCAAATGAAATTATCCTAGTATAGATATCCATACAACAAATGAATATAAGTATTGATTAGTACAACATAAATAGAATAAATAATAGTTTAAAATAATATAATTTTTATACTTCTAAATTAAAAAATAATGCCTATAAAAAATTGAAAAATAAAAGATATTTTGATATACAAGAAATTTAAACATCATTCATATAAGAGTTATATACATTAAATATAAATACAAATATAAATATTTAAATGTAAATATAAATATTTAAGAATCTCTTAATATAAAAAAAAAATTACAACAAGGCATGATGGATATCAATAGCAGTCACCCACTCTCCACCGCATGTGACAAATACCCGTCCCATTACCGAGCGGGTATCCATTAAAAGGATACCGGCGGATTTTTAGTTATTTGTGGATATCTTAAATATTTTAAACAATAAATAAATAAAAATATTTTTAAAATATTTTTATGATAATTTTTATTTATTCTAATGTTTTCTTTTAAAAACTAATTTTCATATTTTAAAAAATTATTCAAATATTGTATAAAATTAAAAATATCTACGGATAATTCTTAATAAATAAATAAATAAATAACAAATTTATTATCTAATCTCCAACCAAAATTAGGTAGAAATTACTCTCAAAAATAAACTTAAATAAAACTACACTAAAATATAAATCCAAATTAAGTTATATTCTACAGCATAAGTACGAATAAAAAATATAAAAAAAAATATTATAATATTCTAATATTAATGGGTATCAGGGCCTCTGTGTACGGATACCATGATACTTGTCCCCGTCCCATTAACAAATGATTATAAGAAATATTTGTGTACCCGTTACTCTCTAGTACCCCTAAGAGATACTCGTTTATTATCTATTGTGGATTTTATCAGCCGGTGCAGATTTTTTGTCATTTCTATAAAATAAAATAAAAAATCAATGATTGTAAAAAAAATAATAATAATTCATCTCAATTAATTGATTTTTCCTAGTATGGTCACCCTGATATGGATTAATGTAATATAAATAGAATATATAAAACTTTAAAAATTTAACTTTTAATACTTTCAAATTAAAAACAAATGATGTTTTGGTATTAAAAAAATATAAAAACACCATTCACAAAAAAGTTGTACAATTTTTATCTATTCAAACCATTAATAAATTTTGTCATTCAGGAATTATTTTTGAAACAATAACTGTCCAAGACCAATCATCATCAATCTCCAAATTATTCACCATCATAATCTAAAAAAAAATGAAATTTTTAAAATAAATCTTTGGGTACACAACTTTAATCACACACACTAATTTATATATGTGAATACTGCTCTAAAACAGGAAATAAAAAATCATTTTGGATTTAATTACAAAAAATATATATGTGTGTGTAAATGTAATAAGTGTATTACATTTTAATATCTCAATATATAAAAGATATATGCAAGGATTACATAATAATCTTCACCGAAAAATCTTCACGGTAAAATTTACTTATTTTATATTAAAAATTAATTGATAGCCATTAATACTATATTTTTATATATTAATTCTTCTTTAAATATTAATTTTTCACGTTAACTTTCATTAGTCAAATAAGATCATTATTTAATGGATTGAATTATTAGTTATTTTTATGTATACAATGATAAAAATAAATAAATAAAGTAATTTTTCAAAATAAGATCATGAAGTAATTGATTGAAATCAAAATTTCTAAGTCTAAATTTTTCTTTGAGTAATTTACTTATTTTATTGTAAAAATAAATGAATAATAATGAATATTATATTTTGTAGATATAATTTTTTCACTTTAATATCTTAATAAACATGGTATCTTTATAATTTTTTATGACGATCAATTAGTTAATTTTAATCAATCAATTAGATTGTTTGATTGATTTGATTGTTGAATTAATTACTTAAATGATTGAACAATTAATTTTTATTTACAAATTTTTCATGTAATAAAATATATATTTATTTGTCTCCATTATTCATAAATGTTTTTATGATTTGTTAAGAATCAATACACATTGCTATTGAATTAAGAATTAATATTTTTTTTATTAATTAAAAAAATACACTCATTAAATATATAATGTAATTAAACTTATTTATAAATTTATTATCTTGTATTTTTATGTTGTGTTTTATTGTAAAAGCATTATGTTAGTATTTATTTATTTTATATTATTGACTTATTTCATATATTTCAATAAATATACACTATTTAAAACTTTTAATCTTCACGTTTTATTTCCTCATAATTAATTTTAAAAATTTGTAAAACAAATATCAAATAAAAAAGTTCAACAGTGACAAATGAAATCTTATTGTCTCAAAGAGTTAAACAATTTTGAAAAATAAATGCAAAGAAAAATGTTTTTTCATATAAAGTTGATTATTCCATTAATATAAAATATGGTGAAAGAGTACATATAAGTAACAAATATTGAAATATTAATTCACATGTTAAGAATAATTCATCAATATTAAGGTAGTTTCCAAATTAATAATTATATAGTATTCGATAAGAATTTTGGACACAAAATTAAACTGTTCCCAATTCTTACTTTAGATATTTTAAAAACTATAGGAATTTTAATATTTTCTAATTAATGATCCTGACATAAAGAGCATACTTCAGGACATTTCTATTAATCAATTTTTTATCCTTCACAAATTGAATAATCCTTGACCCAGATATATACACTTTCAATTTAAAGAAACAAAGTTATCCAAAAACTTTGTAGGAACCTACAAATGAAAAATCAAATTCATACATGAAAAATCAGATCACGAAACAAATAAGTAACACAAAATATAACACTAACATGCAAATGAAAGAAAAAACACGCGTTAGAGGTTTAGAATGAGAATGAAATTTAGAACAAAAATAATATGAAAGAAATGATAACCGATTCACGATCAATCAAATTCTTCAAATTCTTTTTTCTGTCTTGAAAAAAAAGATACATTTCAGATGATCCATTTGCAAAAATCAATTTAGAGTATAAACAACTGGACAACTTTTATAATTAAAAGAGAAAATTCCTAATTTTGATGAAGGACAACACAAATTTCTCACCTTCTTAATTGATCGAAGAGCAATATCCTAATCTACATCGAGATCATTCACGTTTAAATAGAAGAAAATACACCTTTAAAAAATTTTCAAATGCCAGTTAATGTATTCCACTAATCATGCTTCTGAAAAGAATTACATATTGACATTAAAATTAAATTTAATTGATTTCAAATTGATTTTTATTTATAAACAAAATCAACGTTATTTATATTAAAATATTTACATTTTACTTATTATATTATTATTAAAATCTTTAATTTTTTAAAACTTTTTTATACTATATTTTTTAAATACTATAAAACAAAGGTCTACCATTTTTAAATATAAGATCATTTTTATTTTTGTATATTTTATTTTATTTTTTACAATTAAGCTTTAAAATTTTATTTTAAAAATGTTTTTAATATAAAATTATTATCTATTTAATTATAAACTGGAAATATAAAATATAAAAATATATAATTTTATATATTAGGTTTATTTATTTAATTTATTATTTATTTAAATTTATATATCATATTTTAAATACAAACTATAATATTTTTAAATATAAAATTAGAATAATTATAATATAAAAAAATACTTATACAGTTACACTTTTATCATTAAAAAGAACGAGAAAGTTAAAATTATTATTTTAACCTTAAAATTATTTGCGGGAAAGTATTTGCTTTATGATGAAAAGAATATATAAAATTATTCTTTTTCCTTAAAAAAATGGAAAAATTAAAATTATATGTTTATCCTCCCTTCTAATATATATATATATATATATATATATATATGATTAATTAAGTTTTTAGTCTTTAAAAGGGGTTATGAATTTTTTGTTCTTAAATTATTATTTTTTAAAATTTGATCTGTAAAGAATTTGATGATATTAAAAATAGTCTCTACCATTTTAAGTATCTACCATTTTAAGTATCTATGAATGTACAAGAACCATCCATAAGTTTTATTATATTTAAATAAATAATTAAAATATTATGTTATTAAAATGTAAAAAAAAAAACAGAAGAGTCATTGTTGAATTCTACCATTTTAAGTACCCACTAATATACAACAATCACCCATGAACAACAATTCATCTTCTTCATCTATAATCTATGATGATATTCATTGTGGGTGTAGTAGTGGGGAAATAGATTAGAGACTATTTTTAATAATGACAAATTCTTTAGGAATTAAATTTTTTCAAAAAAAAAAATAGTTTAGAGATCAAAATTTTAAAACCTCCGTAGTTAAAGAACTTAAAACTTAATTAACGATATATAGATATATATATATATATATATATATATATATATATATATATATGTCAACTTTTTTATGTCAATCTTTAACATATGTAAGTTATGGTAATATATTTTTAAATTTACACATGATATTATCATTAATCCTTTTTTTTATGGGTAAAGGCTGGGGGTTATAAGTCCCAAAACAACAAATGACACTTTAGTCGGAGGGATAAAGTCAATTTAGCGGTTAAAAAATCAAAAGAGAAGTATAGATCGTAATTTAACTATCTTTCACTA
>NC_016088.4:27025337-27033849 GCF_000004515.6 Glycine max
GTTTAACGTGGGAGAGTGGTGATTGTGGGAGGTGTGGAGGGTAATGATGAAGGGTGATCAGGGAGAAGAAACGGAAAGCGAGGGAGGGGCAAATCTGGGAAACGAAAAAAAAAGAGAAAAGGAAATTTGATTTCTGAATCTACAAACCTAACGTTGTTTTCGTCATCGACACCTCCGTCACCATTGTCGGTGGAGAAGAAGAAAAAAATGGAAGAACGGGAGCAAGAGAATGAGGAAGTTAAGGAAGAAAAAAAGTCTTACATTTTGTGGCAGCTTTTAGCTAACAATCAATATTTTTATTTTGTTAAGAAGGTTAACTTTAGTAGATAATGGGAAAGACTATTTTGAACCAATTTAAAAAATAAATGATTAAAATGAACTTTCAAAAAGATAAAAGATTAAATTAAATCCAAAAAAATAAGATAAAAAAACTAAATAGGTCATTTGGTCTAAAAATTATGAATATAGGAGATAAATTTTATTATAATTTTTTTAAAATATTTGTGTAGATTTTTGTATTTTCTTTATGTATGAATTTTTTTTGGTTTGATATCCTAGTGAGGGTATATATTCTTGATATATAAAGAGCTAGAAAAGATAAATGATACTACCTTATTATTTTGTAAAAACATGTATTTTATATAATTAAGTGGCATAATTTTTATCAAGTTAGTTATATTAAAGTTGGATTCAAGTTATGTAAATGAGGTTTTAAATTTAAAATTTGTATATGAAAAAAAATTATAATTATGAAAGAAGACTCCATTAAATATAATTTTGTGATGCATCGGGTTAAGAATACATTAATATTAGGAAGATAATTTGTTTCATGTTAGTGGGCATTGAATCACTATTTTTAGGGGTGCTCAAATATAAATTAATCCAAAATATAAACTGAAAATTGCTATAAAAAAATTGAAAATTGAATCAAACTAATTCTTTTTGGATTTGTTTGGATGATTTTTTTTTTCAACTGATCGATTAGATTCAATTTGCGGTTTGTATTTTTGAAATCGAATCAAACCACAACACTTTATACTACTTTAATATTATGCGTCTTATGTGTATATTACTTGAGTTTCATCGTATTTTTATAGTGTTATGTATATAAAACTTATACAATTAATATCGCTTTCTTTTTTTTAGATGACTTTTTAAAGATATGTTTGGTTTAAAATTGATGAAAATTTTGATAGATTTTTAATGTAGAAGGTTTAACATATTAATAAGTTTTGTAGATTGTTATAAGTAATTTTTTTAATGTAATTTAATTTAAAAGATGAAAAGAAAGTATATAAATTTAATAAAATAATATTTTAGTAAAAACAACAAAAATCAAACTAAACCAATCACAAAACATTGGTTTGACTTGGTTCAGATTTATGTTAAATGAAATCAAACCGAATTCTATATATTTGATATGTTTGATTCGAATAATTTCTTTTAATGAAAAATTGAATCATATCGAGTAACTAACATCCTTAACTAATGACCAATTTATAATTTAGTTTGTTTTTATTAATTATTTGTTTATTAATCCTTGATAAATCGTAACTATCACATAAATATTAAATCTTATATTACTTTCCTCTACGTCTTCTATATGGGCATGATGCGAAAAAAATTTATACATGCAATTTAAAAACCAAACACATATTAAGTTGGTTAATCTGACAAAGTTCAAACATAATCACCTTATGTGAAGGATGTTTGCTCTTAAAAAATGGGTTAAATATTTTTTTAATTCCTAAAATTTAAAGGTCCATCATTTTTAGTCTCCCAAATTCAAACTTACATTTTTAATTTATCAAATTTATGATTTTTTAAATTATCATGTAGTAAAAAATCATTAAAAAATTATGGTATAAACTATCAAAAATTAGTTACGAGAGACTAAAACAATATTTCATAAATATAAAAGATTAAAAAAATTTAAATTTAAAGAATTAAAAAAGAGAAATTCTAAATTTAAACTACCAAAAACACATTTAAGAAAAAAAAAATTGCCTTTCCGTGGGTATTGAATTGTAAATTTTGTGTGGTCTTTGAGCATTTTTCGATGCATGATCCAGTAGTTATCGCCCACGTCGTATTTGCAGCTGTTTTTACTTTTATTCTTCTTACGATGTTGGTTTTCTGTCATCTTCGCTTTCCTTTTGGCACAAATGCTTCATGTGTAGTAGAGCAACTTGATTGACTGACAATGTTGTCTCTTTCTTTGTTTTATTTATTTTTTAATGATACTGTCTCACACGAGGTTAATACTATTTTATTATCTAAGACATGTTATTTTGTCTTCATTCAAAATTGTGTTACGGGGAGAAATGAACACGTTCATGAATCGATCTTATTTCAGATCATAAATGAACACGTTCATGAATCGATCTTATTTCAGATCATATTAGGCTTTTAGCACCAGTTGTCATAGTTATTGCCATAGCCCATTAATATGACCTTCTGATTTTAGGGTTTTTTTTTACACAAATGGGTAATTTTTTAAAAAAAATTATAAAAATGAATATATTTTAAAAATATTAACGATATGAATAAGTCGTGTTTTAAAATACGACTCCAGGTAAAAAAAAAAAAAGTCATGTTTTAAAATACAGATGGTCAGGTTTAAAAGAAAAAATATTGAAGTCGTATTTTGAAATACAACTTTAAGTATTATTATTATTTTATATAAAAAATAGGAACTTGTAATTTAAAATATTTTTAAAAAAGGAAAAAAATAGACTAAAGTCGTAATTGTAATCCGAATTTCATAATTTAAAAAAAATACTAAATAATACTTGAAATCGTATTTAGTGTTTTTTTATTTAAAAAAATCACTTTTTAAAGTCTCGTTTTAAAACACGACTTACCTATACCCATAATATTTTCAAAATCTACCAATTCCTATAATCTTTTTTAAAAAAAATTATCCATTTGTGTATAAAAACCAATTTTGGGGGTTACTATGTATCAATATATCAAAAGTACTTGTATTACCGTAAAGACAAACACATTTTTATACCTAATGAAAAATGATTTTATGGAAATCTTTTTTTCCCTCCCTTTAAACATGCATGCTTTAACGTTAGGATCGACTCACCAATTAATGAGACTTTGAGAGATTTAAAAAAAAATTAAAGAATCATATGTTAGACCTTTTATTAATATATGTGATCCTTTTGTCAATAATAGCAATTTTTTTATTTGATGGACCTTAATATTGAATTTTAGTTGTTTTATCTTTGGGTTTTTTCTGCTTAATGTAATCTTAATATTTAAATAGAATTGAAAGTTGAAGAAGAGAAATTTGACATTTTTCTACCTTCTTTGAAACAATGTGATTTTCATAATGCATGATTTAGTGATTGTAATTAATTAGCATGGTTTGGTATTAGCAATCAAAGAAGACCATTTTCCTCTCCCTTTGATGTTGTTTGGTTGAGCCATGGAGGGGTAAACATCTCTTCTTCCTCCCTTTGACTCCATTTTCATTTTCCTTCGTAAAGCACCCATGGAGGTTCATGAAAGTACTCATTTTTGGGGGTTTTAATGTTGTTTCTGTTTGTTGATGGGTATGGTTGAGTTGTAGTGGGAAAGCTTGCATCTTGGACCGAAAGTCTCCTTTTTTCCTTCCTTTGTTCATCTCAAAACAAGTTCATTATGTTTGATAGGTAAGGGAAGCTTTACCCTTTTTTTATGCTTAGGTTACTTTGGATTGGTTTAAATCTTGCTTGAAGAATGGCCATGTTGTTTAACAATGGAAGTCTAAGCATTTGAGGTTTTGAGTTTGAAATTGGGGTTCTTGATTATTTGATGAATATTGATGAAAAATTCATATTTGTAAAGAAATTTGATGTTATTGATGTATTTGAATTGATAGAAAAGGATTTGGGTTTGTTTTGGGATTATTTGGAAGTCATGAGAGATAATTATACAAAAATTTTAAATTCTGTAGAATTTGTGTCCGCTGTCATGTCCACTGATTGTTGGATTTTGGCAAGTGAACCAATGTCGCTACAAGTTATAGATTTTATATAAGAGACCGCCTCCAAAGGGACTTGAGTTACTCAATTTTTTCATATAAAAGTAAACATTTCAATAGTTATGTACACCAAATTTAATCGAAATCTCATGAGTTTAACGAAAATAAAAAAATAGCGAAAATAACGAAATTAGTGTGTCAAAATTACATAAAATTACAAAAACAAGTAAAATGAATTTAATTAATTCAAGAGAAACATAAGATTGAATTTCATCATTCATACCCTCAGTATCCAAATAATATTAATACATATGAATCATTTTTTAAAATCACTAATGCATACATTAAATCACTTCGAATCGATCCCTCGCATTCGAGAATCCTAAGAATATTTACCGAATATTGATTTCTCGCATATGAAATAAATATTTCAACATTACAATCATAATATTGTGTTATTCACAATCAAAAGATTATGCTCTATTCCTAGCAACATAACATAAAAAGTAAATTCATTCAGTTCAAATTCTAAGAGTACTTTCTAGTCAAACTTAAAATCCAATTTCATGAAACTAGTGATAAAATAGAATCAAGCATTATGAACATAATGAAATCACCAGCAATGAGTGGAAAAGATTCACACACACACACACACACACACACACACACACACACACACACACACACACATATAATACACACACACACACACACACACACACATATATAATATCAAAAGAAATATATAAGGGTACAAAGATTACATTCAATCCTTTAGAGAAACTAGCCAATCATTGTATAGAGCATGATGAAGGATGCGATCCACGATCACTTCTCTGTAGCTCCGTCTCCACTTTTCTCTCTTCTCTCTCCTAACTTTGTGTTTCTTCCTCTGGATTCTGCACTGCCCAACTACTGGTTTGTGATTTTGCATGGCTTTTAAATGAAATGGTCCAAGAGGTGCTAGACCAACTCGCCCAGGCAAGTGATACTCACCTAGGCAAGTTGGTTCCTTCAAGCTGAAGTAATCTAACTAGCCTAGGCGAGTTGATTGCTAGCCTGGGCGAGTGACACTTTGAAATTCTTCAAAAATGCCCTTTTTGCTCTTCATCTTGGCTTGGTTTTTGGATCCAATAAACAACCATCAAAACATAAGAAATGCATGGATGAATCTTCCATATTTAAACAAAAACATTTATAAATGCACAATATATAAAACAACTGGAATTAAGGGAAGTTTATAAGAAAAATATAAAAATCAAAAGATAAGTGATAACATTCTAATTCCAAAAATAGCTAAAATATGGCACTTATCATTGATCAGTTTTGCATCCAATGACTACTTTTGAGTCTAGTGCCCAATGATTAGTTTTGAGTCTAGTGACCAGTTTCAAGTCAAGTGACAAGTTTTGAATCCTATGACCAGTTTTGATGTGGATATGATTACTGTTTGTTTTCCTTGCGTAAATTAATTATTTTGAGTTCTTAATGAATTTGTGATGATATGAGATGTAGTTGAGATGATGTTGTTTTATTATTAGAGTTGACTTTATGTTGAGATCGTGAAATTCCCAATCATATAATTTTTTGGTGAGTTGTTTGCAAGAATTCAAGGCGTTGGAATGTCTTGCTATGCATATAGAACTATATGTGGGTTCATGAGTGCGATAGTTGATCATACTTTAATTGTTAAGTTTTATCCTTTTTTATTGTGTTTGTTTTGGTAAGCTTACCCTTGTGTTGTTCTACGTATGGTTCGTTCCTGTGATGATCTCATATTTGACGTACATGAGGAGTAAATGGATAGGAGGTGGTCTCGTGATTTTGGAGACTCCATGGATATGCGTATCTGGATGTGGAGATGTGTTATTTGTTTTGTTTTCTCTTTAAAGTTATGTAGTGTTGATCGGCTTAGAGTTTATGTAGTTTATCCTTATAGTGTGGTTTTATGTTTATATGCATGTACTGATGAGATTTGAGTTAACTATGACGTTGTATATATATTTGTTGACACCTAAAAAGTTAGTCATTGGAGACAAGACAATTGATTGGATATGGTTGAGATAGATTAGTTGACCATGACAACTGGTGAAACTGATTCTGGGCAATTTGGTAAAACTTAGGAAGAGAGTTATTAGGAGCAAAATGTGAGGCTCTGTTGGCAAACACAGAGATTAGCTTGGAGGCCAAGGAAGCTGTTAGCAGAACAATAGCCATGATCTCCTAGGTTTTAGGATTTTTAGTTAGTACTATGACTAATGTAACCATTGGAAAAATAATTTTAAATAGAGTCTATCATATTGTAGATAAAAAAATCCAAGATATAAAAATCAATCAAATTATTCTTCTGCCAATTTCTTATCTTTTATTTATGTAATTTTTTATTGCTTTTTAGCTGTTTACAACAATTCCTTTGCTGCAAATTCCTTAGTAGTGTAAATCTTAGTAAACATCTATTTGCTAGAAAGCTCCTTGAGTAGTCTAGAAACCCAACCTTTAATGCAAATTCCTTAGGAGTAGTATAAACCTTAGCAAACATCTATTTGCTAGAAAGCTCCTTAGAGTATACTAGGAACCCAACCAAGGAACAAAGTCCCTTCCTTAGGTCAATCGCCTAAAGGGAATCATCGCTTGCTACTTAGTTGTCACAATGACTAAGATATTTTACACCAACAATATCATATGATGTTTCTTTTGATGTTATGCATTTAGCCTTTGGCCTTTGAGACGTGAAAAGTTTATAAATAGTTTCATAAATAAATTAATTTAAAAAATTTAAATGGATTAAAATAAAATCTTCTGCTTGAAATAATTCATAGTTTCATATGACGATAGTGAATCTTTATATTCTTTCATCAAATTCTTTTCAAAATAATTAAAAACAAAAAAAAGGTTTCCAGGATTTTGTCATGTTGAATTTTATCAACTACATCTATCTATAGGCTATAGGCATTAATTTATGCTCAGATTTTTAATGAATAAGGTTTTGAATAGTAATTATAATTAACTACACCGTAGGCATGCGAGCATGTGAGACACAAGCATGTAATTGCATATGAAAGTAGTTAAAATACTTAGCTTGCATGGTACCATATTATAAAGCTTACAAGCTCAGTATCCCGTGACTTGTATGATATTAAATTTATATTTTATAATTAAAAATATGATTGTTCTAATCATATGATTGATGTACATTTTATATAAATATTTCAAAAATATATTAACACGGTTATTATTATTATTATTATTATTAATATTAATATTATTATTATTATTATTATTAAATGATTTAATAAAGTATGAACTAAATGAGTATACGACATCTATAATTTAATGTAATCAGTATCACAATAAAAAAAGTGATATATGTTATAATACACCATTAAGTAAACATTTGAATACATCAGTTCTAATTTGATGTTATTTTTTTATTATTTAAATTAATTAAAATTTAAATATGATTAAAAGTAATACATATTGAATTTTTATTTATTATTTAAAGTAGTGCGTATTTATTAAGTAATTTTTTTTAAAAATTTAATCAAATTTTATTTTTTTCATTCATTATTTCTTATCATCAATAAAAACAAAAGTATTTAAAATCTAAAATATTAGAATATTATCTTACACTTTATTTGGATATATTTAACATTAGAAAAAGAAATATTTTTAAATTGAGAATATTAGAAAAATATATACTTCAAATTTAAAATGTCAAATTTTAATTATTAAAAAATAAAATATATTTTAGGAGAATGAAAAGTTAAGAGATTACACTTTGCTGAAAGAAAAGAAATGAAGAACCAAATATAGAGAAAGAAATTAAATTAAAAGGAATTCCAAGTGAAAATATGATTTATTTGGATTGGTGGAATAAAAAAATTGTTTTTTTTCTATTGTTTAGTTATATTAAAAAGTAAAAGAAAGAAATAAGAGATAAATAAATAAAATATTATCTTACCTTGATTAAGTCTTGTAACCGTGGAAAAAAAAACAAACTACCATAACACAATATATTACATATTTTTCTTCATAATATTTAACAATAAACATAATCAACACTCGAGTCAGACATCAACTCTTCAACATATTACGACAATTTCTTAAAACTGAAAATAAAATAGAAAAGCCATGTTGTGATAGTGAAAAATATATATTAGCATAATTCCTAAAGCTGACATTGAAGCATAAAAGAATCAAAACATGCGCAATGAATGAAGTTGTTGGAAATTGTGTTGTTGGAGTTATAGTCAAATGTATCAACAAAGGCACATTGAGGAAAATATATCTTATTGATAAATTAATTTTATAATAACATTGTTGCCTTGATAATAATCAAGCAAGACAGAGATGAAACAAAGAGGTTGTTGTGTTGAATTTTGTTTTGAATCATGCTTAGAAAGAGGAGCAATTATGTCGGGTGGGGTTAGGAATTTGTAACAATATTTCTTCTCAGTTGCCTTCAAACAAATAGATGAAAATCATTATTCTTGTTTCACTTCTCATTTTTATCCTTCTCACTTCACCATTAGTATA